>NC_092226.1:13054890-13202390 GCF_036320965.1 Panulirus ornatus | reverse complement strand
GGGGAGGCGAAAAGCCTTGGCACCTCCTCGCCGGCAGAACCAGCCTAGCAACTTTTAGAGCGAAATTGACGTATTAGTTTCCTCGTTACGCAAGTCCGTCGCACCTGGAAGTCCTCATAGCCACACGCAGCCATACCAAGTCGTCTTCATCATGGCCCCAAAGATTCGTTAACACGTAATCAGCGCACCGAATTGGACGCACGGTATCATACGGAACAGAATTTCGTTCGTGGATGAAACGTCATTCGTTATTCTCTCATCCTGTAATTTGCTGGTGTGTTGACATTCTCAATGTTTGCGTGCCTTCACACGGGCTTGACTGAGTCAATACGGAAACTAGAAGGTCCGGAGGAGGCGACAGCCAGTGTCATCGCCACGAGAGATCTGAAACACTCTGTCGCGTCTTTGTTGACCCAACGCCTTCGACCTACTTCCTTCGGGAAAGAGAACGAGGGATCGTGCGCCAACCTGGCCGAGGGAGAGGATGTAGGTTGGGTATATGCATGGCCGAGCGGGAGGAGGTGGTTTGGTGGGGTATATATATATATGCATGGGTCGGTAGGTTCGTGTGGGCTGGCCAGGTCTGCGGGCGGGCATGGCTCAGTATCATCTTCCCGTACAATGATGACCATCGTTTCGGATCTATAGTGTTCTTAATAACCGTGGTGGTGGCCGGTGGCCGGCGGCGGCGGTGGGGAAGGAAGGCTGGTGTCCAGACATGACCTGGAACTTCTGCGTCGACCAAACTCTCCGGCCAGCGGGTGTTGGAACATTGGGCCATCGTGTCAAAGTGTGGGCCTGACCAGGAACCTCCGGGTGACAACGTCGACCACGGAAAGTTTAGACAGAGTTGGAACCCTTCCCTGGTGTTTACTGTTTACCCTGGTCGCCTCTCTCTCTCTCTCTCTCTCTCTCTCTCTCTCTCTCTCTCTCTCTCTCTCTCTCTCTCTCTCTCTCTCTCTCTCTCTCATGTATATATATATATATATATATATATATATATATATATATATATATATATATATATATATATATATATATGCCAGCAGTCCTCCCACACATGTCATCCACACTGCACCACAACACAGTGTAGTCCCGGATCAAAGAACCCAAGAACAGCTTTTTGTTATTAGTGTCATAGTGAACTTTATAATGATACTACCCCACACCCACCCACCCTACCTTTCCACATTCCCAACGCACAACCATTTTTTTTTTTATATATTATAGACGGGTAATTCTTGATACTTTTTTTTTCCCTTCTTCTTTTTTTATCGTACCCGAAGAATGTGTACCTCGCTGTGGTTGGAGCAGCAGGTGCGAGGACCACAGACGACGACCACGGCCCCCCGAGAGCAGCCCGGTATAACTTTGGTCAACAGTTCTGTTGTGGGTTGGGTTCCTGTGTGTGCGTGGGGCGGCCGCCGGAGCTCGGGACGCCCCACAGGTAGAACGGGTTTACCAGGTCCTCGCTCTCCAGTTTGGCCTCTTGGGGGAAAAAGTAGTTGAAAAAGAAAAAAGAAAAACGCTGCACTACAATTAGCACTTTAGGTTAGCGGTTCTGCAGAAGGTCTTGGGCGCTCGCTAACAGATAGCTGCTTTATGACGTTGTTTTGCTACACTTCCTGTATATATATATATATATATAGACATGAAATTTTTATCGCCACGTCCCGCGCTAGCGAGGTAGCGCCAGGAACACACGAGACGAAAGGCCGCATCGGCTCACATTCATTCTTAAACTATCATGTGTAATGTACCGAAACCATATAGCCCACATCCAGGCCCCAAAGACCCTTCCATGGTTTACCTTGGACGTTTCGTATGCCCTGGTTCAGTCCGTTGACCACGTCGACCCCTGTATACCACATCGTTCCAGTTCACTCTTATCCCGTGCATGCCTTTCTTTTCCTGTATGTTCAGATCCCGATTGTTCAAAATTTCTTTCATTCCATCCTCCCACCTCCAATTGGGTCTCCCACCTCTCCTCGTTCCCTCCACCTCTGACACATATATCCTCTTTGTCAATCTTTCCTCACACACACACACACACACGCACACACACACACACACGATAAAAGAGTTATATCATCATGATAACACATGACCAAGGTTAAATGAAGCGGTGCGGGGGATGTAGAAGCACGGCTCCGATTACGTCACGAGTAGAGGACAAGCGAGGATGAATGGCTGCCGGCCGTACAGCGCAGGGATCACTCTCTGTAGCAGCGTTAAAATCTCCCCTGGAAACACACACACACACACACACACACACACACACACACACACCAACCAAGACACCAGCCATACCCTCTGATATGTGGCAGAATTCACACGACACTCTAAACATCTCTGCTTTCTTCATTCATCACCCCTCCTCTCTCTCTCTCTCTCTCTCTCTCTCTCTCTCTCTCTCTCTCTCTCTCTCTCTCTCTCTCTCTCTCTCTCTCCCCCCACGACCCTGTGAATGTCGCCCGACCTTCGGGTAAGCTTTTCATGCATTGGTCCCGTTATTCACATTCGCTCTTAGACGCCAGCGTCGCAGACCACTTTATTATCCACGAGTCTCATTATGACATACGTAAACATGGTGAACAATTACGTCAGGCTGTTGAGGAGGAACTGCTGATAGTGTGACAGCTTGTTACAACTGGTTGTGTGTATTGTTACACGTTATACCCACACAGACGTACCCAACCCACATCCCGGTTTCTCTCTATGTTATTTCTTGCATTCTGAACAGGTGGCGCTTGTACATGTGCCCTCCATGTTCCCTAATGTATGAGAGCGCCATCTTTATCATGTTACTAGTATGTGTGTGTGTGTGTGTGTGTGTGTGTGTGTGTGTGTAATTTCCTGTTTATAATCACCTGTTTATAGTGTACGGGGAGAGTTTTACACTCATGGGACCCCAACACTTGAACTTTTTCTGCTGTCATACTAATTGTGAAGTGTGTGTGTGTGTGTGTGTGTGTGTGTGTGTGTGTGTTTACTTTTTGTATTCCGGATAGAAAGTTTACACTCGTGTTGCCTCGTCTCTTAACCTTGTATCTATGTATCTCGTCTACACTTCTATGTATATGTACGAAAATACACACACACACACACACACACACACACACACACACACACATACACACACACACACACACACACACACACACACACACACACACACACACACACACACATACCTAAGTCTGAGCCACATATTCATTCATCGACCACCGCCGAGGGGAGGTAGGATGACCACCTGGGTTGAGTGTAGGCCCATTTCTACGCCCAGGATTCGAACCCCATACCGACTCGTGGTCGGTAACGCTTCCCACTACACCACTGAGGCCCGTGTGCGTCGTGCTTGTCTTCCGGTGCCGCCCTTGGACACGCCCATCTGCGCCAGTCCCCGCCCACGGGAAGATGGTCATCATCTATGGTTGCCACACCGACGTGGCCACGGACCTTGAAGGCTGCCTAGCGGGATGTCACCTCTGGTCGTTACAAGGGTCAGCCACGGGTGATGGTGGTGATGGTGATGGTGATGGTGGTGATGGTGGTAGTGAAGGTGGTGGTGATGGTGGTGGTGATGGTGGAGGTGGTGATGGTGGTGGTGATGGTGGTGATGGTGATGGTGGTGGTGATGGTGGTGGTGATGGTGATGGTGGTGATGGTGGTGGTGATGGTGGTGATGGTGATGGTGGTGGTGATGGTGATGGTGGTGATGGTGGTGGTGAAGGTGGTGGTGATGGTGGTGGTGATGGTGGTGATGGTGATGGTGGTGGTGATGGTGGTGGTGATGGTGATGGTGGAGGTGGTGATGGTGATGGTGGTGATGGTGGTAGTGATGGTGATGGTGATGGTGATGGTGGTAGTGAAGGTGGTGGTGATGGTGGAGGTGGTGATGGTGATGGTGATGGTGATGGTGGAGGTGGTGATGGTGATGGTGGTGATGGTGGTAGTGATGGTGATGGTGATGGTGATGGTGGTAGTGAAGGTGGTGGTGATGGTGGAGGTGGTGATGGTGATGGTGATGGTGATGGTGGTAGTGAAGGTGGTGGTGATGGTGGAGGTGGTGATGGTGATGGTGATGGTGGTGGTGATGGTGGAGGTGGTGATGGTGATGGTGGTGATGGTGGTAGTGATGGTGATGGTGATGGTGATGGTGGTAGTGAAGGTGGTGGTGATGGTGGAGGTGGTGATGGTGATGGTGATGGTGATGGTGAAGGTGGTGGTGATGGTGGAGGTGGTGATGGTGATGGTGATGGTGGTGGTGATGGTGGAGGTGGTGATGGTGATGGTGGTGATGGTGGTGGTGATGGTGGTGGTGATGGTGGAGGTGGTGATGGTGATGGTGGTGATGGTGGTGGTGATGGTGATGGTGATGGTGGAGGTGGTGATGGTGATGGTGGTGATGGTGGTAGTGATGGTGATGGTGATGGTGGTGGTGATGGTGGTAGTGATGGTGATGGTGATGGTGATGGTGGTAGTGAAGGTGGTGGTGATGGTGGAGGTGGTGATGGTGATGGTGATGGTGATGGTGGTCGTGAAGGTGGTGGTGATGGTGGAGGTGGTGATGGTGATGGTGATGGTGGTGGTGATGGTGGAGGTGGTGATGGTGATGGTGGTGATGGTGGTGGTGATGGTGATGGTGATGGTGGAGGTGGTGATGGTGATGGTGGTGATGGTGGTAGTGATGGTGATGGTGATGGTGATGGTGGTAGTGAAGGTGGTGGTGATGGTGGAGGTGGTGATGGTGATGGTGATGGTGGTGGTGATGGTGGAGGTGGTGATGGTGATGGTGGTGATGGTGGTGGTGATGGTGGTGGTGATGGTGGAGGTGGTGATGGTGATGGTGGTGATGGTGGTGGTGATGGTGATGGTGATGGTGGAGGTGGTGATGGTGATGGTGGTGATGGTGGTAGTGATGGTGATGGTGATGGTGATGGTGGAGGTGGTGATGGTGGTGATGGTGGTGGTGAAGGTGGTGGTGATGGTGGAGGTGGTGATGGTGATGGTGGTGATGGTGGTAGTGATGGTGATGGTGATGGTGATGGTGGAGGTGGTGATGGTGATGGTGGTGATGGTGGTGGTGAAGGTGGTGGTGATGGTGGAGGTGGTGATGGTGATGGTGGAGGTGGTGACGGTCGTGGTGGAAATAATACGGTCTGATCCAAGTACTGAGAAGGTCTATTAAGATGTGATCACAGCCAGGAGAGGTCTGATCACAGCCAGGAGAGGTCTGATCACAGCCAGGAGAGGACTGATCCCAACCAGGAGATGTCTGATCACAGCCAGGAGAGGTCTGATCACAGCCAGGAGAGGGCTGATCACAGCCAGGAGAGGTCTGATCACAGCCAGGACAGGACTGATCCCAACCAGGAGAGGTCTGATCACAGCCAGGAGAGGTCTGATCCCAGCCAGGAGAGGTCTGATCACAGCCAGGAAAGGTCTGATCACAGCCAGGAGAGGTCTGATCACAGCCAGGAGAGGTCTGATCACAGCCAGGAGAGGTCTGATCCCAGCCAGGACAGGACTGATCACAGCCAGGACAGGACTGATCCCAACCAGGAGAGGTCTGATCACAGCCAGGACAGGACTGATCCCAACCAGGAGAGGTCTGATCCCAGCCAGGAGAGGTCTGATCACAGCCAGGAGAGGTCTGATCACAGCCAGGACAGGACTGATCCCAACCACGAGAGGTCTGATCACAGCCAGGAGAGGTCTGATCACAGCCAGGAGAGGTCTGATCACAGCCAGGAGAGGTCTGATCACAGCCAGGACAGGACTGATCCCAACCACGAGAGGTCTGATCACAGCCAGGAGAGGTCTGATCACAGCCAGGAGAGGTCTGATCACAGCCAGGAGAGGTCTGATCACAGCCAGGACAGGACTGATCCCAACCAGGAGAGGTCTGATCCCAGCCAGGAGAGGTCTGATCACAGCCAGGAGAGGTCTGATCACAGCCAGGACAGGACTGATCCCAACCACGAGAGGTCTGATCACAGCCAGGAGAGGTCTGATCACAGCCAGGAGAGGTCTGATCACAGCCAGGAGAGGTCTGATCACAGCCAGGAGAGGGCTGATCACAGCCAGGAGAGGTCTGATCACAGCCAGGAGAGGTCTGATCACAGCCAGGAGAAGGCTGATCACAGCCAGGAGAGGTCTGATCACAGCCAGGAGAGGTCTGATCACAGCCAGGAGAGGTCTGATCACAGCCAGGAGAGGTCTGATCACAGCCAGGAGAAGGCTGATCACAGCCAGGAGAGGTCTGATCACAGCCAGGAGAGGTCTGATCACAGCCAGGAGAGGTCTGATCACAGCCAGGAGTGGGTTCTGAGAATCAGTACCGAGAGCTGTGGCTGTGGCGGGGTTGGGTCTGCTGGTCATGTCATCCAGCCATTGCTCGGGGTCTTCCCGTCACTGGCTCTCCCTACTACAGCCCCCCCTGACGGAGGTACAGTGAGGGGGGGCTGCTGGGGAATACCTCACCTCACACACAGTCCCCAGTGTCCCCACTGAGGTCAGTGAATGAAGAATATCTCTCTCTCTCTCTCTCTCTCTCTCTCTCTCTCTCTCTCTCTCTCTCTCTCTCTCTCTCTCTCTCTGTCCTCTGTCTTCGGGAGTGGCAGCTTCAGGCTAAGAGAGAAACAGGTCTTCTCTCGGGGCCTCTGGCTTATCGCTGATAAGTTATCTGGTTACGAGCACGTCAAGTCTCTGGTCCGTTGGCGTCTGAAAAGAACCTTTCTGCCACACAGAGTGTGTGGACCACTTCATCTTCAGGGCCTGGGGGAAAAAAACCACGGACACTTTGGGTCATTTTCGTAGACTACTTCATCTTCAGGGCCTGGGGGAAAAATATCATGGACACTTTGGGTCATTTTCGTAGACTACTTCATCTTTAGGGCCTGGGGGAAAAAATATTACGGACACTTCGGGTCATTTTCGTAGACTACTTCATCATCAGGGGTTGAAAAATATCACGGACACTTCGGGTCATTTTCGTGGACTACTTCATCTTCAGGGGGCTGGAAAAAATCACGAACACTTCGAGTCATTTTCGTGGACTACTTCGCCTGCAGGGGGCAGGGAAATATCACGGACACTTTGGGTCATTTTCGTAGACTACTTCACCTTCAGGGCCTGGGGGAAAAAATATCACGGACACTTCGGGTCATTTTCGTACATTGTCTGACCCTCTCAGCAGTTCTGTTATCCTCCTGGAGGCGTCACGTTCCCGACACCACACGTTGTCCTCCCGTCCACGTCGTATTCACACCGTCTGCCCGGAGCGAAGGTCCGGGAAGTTTTCGGGAGGTTCGTTATAACTTCCCAACTCGGCTCTGCTCCAGGAGGTTCCGAAAACCTCCCAGCTCAGGTGTGAGGCCGACTCCGGGGGAAAAAAGTTGACCACCGTAGCCGTAACGGAACAGCTCCTCCCCACCCCTTCATGATGGGCGGCAGCATTTCGATGCTGTTACTGCTGCTGTTACTGTTACTGTTGCTTCCAACAGTCGTCTAGTCACAACGGCCCTCGGCAACCCTGTTGTATTCCTGGGGACACGATTACGTCATGGAGAGCCGCTAATGCTACCCGATTAATCTTGTAAAATAAAGAATTGACTTTTCTTCTCAAACCAGTTGTCATTAACATCACAATACTGGTCGGTGTGTGTGTGTGAGCCGCGCTTTTCATGACAGCTCCAGCCTCCTCACCAGGAGTAATAATACATCTTGACCTATTTCAGCCAAGGTTAAGACACGGTTAGTTTCATTTGTTCAAGATGATGTGGCTCTAATGCTGTCGGTGTGTCTGTATCATTATTATTATTATTATTATTATTATTATTATTATTATTATTGTTATTATTATTATTATTATCATCATCATTATTATTATCATTATTATTATTATTATTATTATTATTATTATTATCATTATTATTATCATCATCATTATTATTATTATTATTATTATTATTATTATTATTATTATTATTATTATCATTATTATTATCATCATCATTATTATCATTATTATTATTATTATTATTATTATTATTATTATTATTATCAACACAACCCCTGGACCCCTTTTTAAGAGGCTCCTGCCGCTTTGAGGTTGGACTTCGCGGTGAGGAGCGCGGTGTTGACAAGACACTCTGGTGGACGAAAATTTCCCTGACAACACTGTACTCCTTCCCATCCATTTATACGAGCTTGCCAGTAGTGACTTATTGTCCCGGTGTAACCACTAGCAATTGGAGTCCAGTAACACACACACACACACACACACACACACACACACACACACACACACATATATATATATATATATATATATATATATATATATATATATATATATATATATATATATATATATATATATATATATATATAAATATATATATATATATATATATATATATATATATATATATATATATATATATATATATATATTCAAATATACTCGCCATTTCCCGCATGAGCGAGGAAGCGTAAAGAGCAAATGAGAACAGTAAAATGGAAAATTCCTCACTTGGCTCCTTGCTCTGTTCCCTCTTTTCGAGAGTAATGCAGGAAGGGAGGTTTTCCAGCCACCCGCTCCCACCCCTTTTAGTCACCTTCTACGACACGCAGGGAATACGTGGGCAACATTCTCTCTCTCTCTCTCTCTCTCTCTCTCTCTCTCTCTCTCTCTCTCTCTCTCTCTCTCTCTCTCTCTCTCTCTCTCTCTCTCTCATTAAAAGTAGTCGTGGTAATAGCAGTGTCAGGCAACCACCGGATAAAGGAAAGGTTAGTGGACTGTAGCAGCTGAGTGAGCCAGTACTCAAGTGGATGTCGTGTCATTCCTTTGGCCCAGGTAGCTTGTCTTTTCTTTCTGCTTCACCCACATATGGGGCTGCTGACTTTCAGTGCACTAACATTCGCTCTTTCACCATCTCGCACATAACACTTGGCAACACGTAACTCTCACGACTCGTTCCTCGTAATTTCCTGCGGTGAGCGCGACGCGCTAGCCCCGCCTCATGACATCGCATCGTAAACATTTATAGGCAAGTTATCAATCTGTATTTAAGACTATAGATAACCATACACAAAGCACTTCTAGAATTATTTTGTCTGGGAATATAGATATAAAACACATTTATAGTAAAACAGTAAAATATTACATTTAAAACGTAACATCGCTAGCTCTCATTGTATAAATTGTATGTTGGTTAACACTAAAGACCTGCTGCCATTTGGCTTAACCTTACAGAAATGTGGAAAAAGGGAAGAAATATTGAGAAGAAAATGCCAAAGTAACGCCCATGTTTTTTTCCTTGAAACGAAATGAAGTAATCCATCGGTAAATAACGGAACATGAAACAAGTATAAATTAATAACGGAACTTTATCATAGATAATAAACTAGTCCACCTGTAAATAACGGAGTTAATCATCTCACAAAAATACATTTGTTCGCAGATAACTAATGGAAATCAAAGATTTTTTAGGACGAAAAAAAAAATGTAAAGAGAAAACTGCGTTTCTCGTTGCCAGAGGTGGCGCTGCGGGCGAGCACGTCTTCCCGCCGAAGTTCAGCAGCTCTGTTCGCGCAACACTTAGTTGTTTTGAACCTTCAATCACCTATATTTTTGTGCAGAAAAAAAGGATATAGACTTTTCTGTGTGATTTGAGAGAATCTTCGACCCGTAACTATGGTGCTTACGCCGCGTATTTACGTGTATCAGTTAAGAAATATTTAGTGTTGCCATAAGGAGAGCATTATTTTTTTTTCTTTTACGCTTGCCTCAGGATATGTTTGCGTTACCACTTGTGTTGTATTGATTTGCGTATTTACGGTTCGTGTATCGAGTCAGGGAAAAAGTTACAGCGCTGCGAGGACTTTATTTACCGAACCTATTGGCAAGTGTCAGGAAGCGGAGGGTATGGAAAGTGGCAAAGAGTAGTATGGTGCAAGACAGCAGCAGTGTTGGTGGGTGGAGAGGGGTACGGGTGTCAGCGGGCAGTATGGGAGGTGTGCAAAGAGTTCCATTAATGGTTCTCGTGGTATGGCTGGTGTCAGGGAGCAACACTAGAGGTGGCACAGACTAGTGTGAGTGGTGTCAGGGTGGCATAGAAGGTGTCTGGGGGTGGGCTCAGATGACGGTGTCAGAGGCGAAGGAGGGTGGTGTCAGACAACGGTATGGGCGGTGTCAGCTCGGTGTGAGAGATGTCAGACAGCGGTATGGGGAGGAAAGAGACAGTGGGAGAGGAACGAGAGACAGCCACGTCTCCTAACCCAAATCTCGTTATCTCGCATTAATGTGACATACTAGACAAACAACCTTAACCTCTCTATATCGTCATACGAGTTAAGGATGTCCATCGTAAACGTGAACAAGTTACACGAACTTGACTGTGAAAGACGAGTGGGAAAAAAAATAATGGATAGGCCTGTGGCACGCACGAGACCACCACCACCACATTCTTCGTGTCCAGTCAAGTCCTCATGCTGAACCCTGCACTGAGTCTTACACCTCATGCTATACCACACACACACTTGTACTCCTCATCTTCAACCCAAAAGTACGACCTACGCTGAGAGTTGTGTGTGTGTGTGTGTGTGTGTGTGTGTGTGTCTGTGGTTTATAACGTAGCTGTAAAATAACATCCTGACCAACAACTATGTTTAACAGTCTGCCACCTGCCAAGCTGTGCTTTGTAGATTATTACTTTATATATACACAACTGCCTCCCCCGCCTGGGCGAGGTAGCTTCAGGAACACACGAATAACGGCTTTAGTTGCACACATCTGGCCCCCCCTAGCTGAGGGGGTGTCCAGAGAGGACCCCACACCCCCCCCCCCTAGCCGCCCTTCCCTTGAGCAATACAATAAACGTAATCTTTATTAACTAATAATTAATGTATTCTTACAGTTTATTTAACCCTCTTAATCCCCCGAAACGAGAAAATAAATTATCTATATAAATTTATATAATCTATTTTTTTTCATTTCGGGGGATCAAGACGGTTAAGTAAACTGTAAGAATATATTAATTATTAGTTAATATAGAGTACGTGTGTATCTAACTGTTTCAAGGATTTACCTTAGTGACTAATGAAAAGACCTGGTCAGTGTGACCACCCTGCCAAAACAATGAATGACATAATGACGATAATTTTCTCTGCTTGCAAAAAAAAAAGCATAATCTTTTTTCTTCCTCAAACAAAACTTCCTGGATTACTGCTATCAGATGTGTTATGTTATCAGATATGAATATATTTTCATTCAAGACCGATCGCTGGTTTCATTTTAAACTTATCTACAGTAATTGAACTTAACATCAAAATAACTTAAAAAGTTATCCTAGATACAATTTGGACTCACGCACCATTGAGTTTTTCATTGTTTAAGCGAGTTCATAATTCGCCCCAACTCTCCTCACTATCAAATCCTGGATATATATATATATATATATATATATATATATATATATATATATATATATATATATATATATATATATATACTTTGTCGCTGTCTCCCGCGTCAGCGAGGTAGCGCAAGGTAACAGACGAAAGAATGGCCCAACCCACCCACATACACATCTATATACATACACGTCCATACACGCACATATACATACCTATACATTTCAACGTATACATATATATACATACACAGACCTATACATATATACATGTACATAATTCATATATTGCAAGAGGTGACAGTGGTGCCCGTAATCTAGCATATGCAAATAACCAAGAGCGTAGATGGGAGATTGTGACGTCTTTGTGTGGGGAGTGTTGTTGCTGATGGTTGTATGTATATATTAAGTTGGTCGAGCGCTAATATCCTGTCACAGGCCAAGCCCCGTGTTTTGCTGGTGACCGAACGAAAAAATGCCCGTTATTTCAGAAACTAACATATTCGGTCTCTTCCTATGGCAATTACAAACCTGCCTTTGATAGTACAGAGGAAATATAGTATAATATTTCCCCGGAAATATATCACGCCAGCAGCCAGCAATTTCTACACAGTGCCAATGAAAGTGTTCTCGAGTTATTGGCAAAGGTGTATGGGGTTAGTCATCGTACGCTGGCAACTTTTCAGGCGAGTCTACCTACAGGAGAGGCCTTTCACAACAAAGACGTTGTTTTGTTCGTATATACAGATAGGTCATCCCGCAACGGAGCCCTTACCGCGAAGAAGACATTATTATAAACAAGCACCACATTATATGACTATATCGCTTGTGGCAGTGCTGTCTGTGGCCAAGGAACCATCCGACCCTCCCTGTCTAGCCTGCAGCTGAGGGAACCACAGCGTCGCTCGTCTTGCGTCTTCCCTGGTCCCGCTCACCTCACAATCGCCGCTATACTCAGCGTTTTTTTGTTTGTTTTTTTTAAATTAGCGTCTTCGCCCGGGCTTAAACCTGGCCTTGGAACATTCTGGGCGATGTAGCAGCTAAATACTGTCTCTACAAATGACCCAAACCCGATCACGAGAGTCCCCTCCACTCACCACCCCCATGGAAGAGCCTCCCCTTCCCTTCACCCCTTGAACGACCCCGGCCCAAACCCCTCAGTTAGCTGATGGCCCGTGCCGGACGTACTCCATTATATAATGACAAACATTATTCTCTAGGGAAGGATTGTGCGGGGAAAGTGTTCAGGGTTTTCATTTCAGTCATACACGACATTTCTACTCAAGTTTAAAGTTTATCCTGTGATGCCATTTCGGACTGAGTACGTAGATAAATACATATAGAGGAACCCACGCTAATGCTCCATAATAATGATATTACCATGACACAATGGTCATATGTGTGTGTGTGTGTGTGTGTGTAATTACTTAATCGTAGTGTATGGGGGAGGGAGTTGTACACTCGTGGGGTCCCATCTCGAACATTCTCTTTTATAATTTTCTATGTTCTCCACCATAACTATTTTCTCATTCACTGTATTCCATTAATCCGCAGCTTATACTGGAAAAGTATTTCTTTACATCTTTCTAAACAACTTTCTTGCACAGTTTCACTGCGTGTCTGATGTTTATTCCGATCTTACACTTTACGAAGAACTGTTCACTGTCTACGTCATCAGTCTGGTTTTAAAGACTTAAAAAATTGTGCCCATGTTACCCCTCACTCTTCTCTCTTCCATGCTGGACAAATCTAGTCTCTAGCCTTACCTTGTAACTCACCTACCTTAATTCTGGACCATCTTTCTTACCTTCCTCTGCACCTTCTCTGTTGTATTAGTTCGGTGTTTCTGTAAGTGCAGAGACCAAACTTGAGAAGCACATAAAACCAGTTTTGGTCGAATGTACGATGTGAAAAGTTGGCTGAATATTTTCTTATCCCCACACGTCAATGGATTTCTAACACTGCCAGCGGACAGTCTGCCTCCCTTTTTATGTTCAACTAAAATGGGACTCTGGCGACAGGTTTGGGACGATGTCAGCTCCCGAGTCTTTCCCTTTCCACACACACACATTCCTGCAGCTTATTTCCTGCTGGACTACTGATAGTCATACTGAGGTCTCCTTTCACTATGTGATTCCTGTTTGTGTGTTACGGAGAGAGGGAGAGAGTTGTACACTCGTGTTGCTGTCTCTTAACCTTATATACACTACGTATTGTGTTAGCTCCTATGTACGTACACCACACACGCGGGCCTCTGTGGTGTAGTGGTTAGCATTAATGACCATAAGTCAGCACGGGCCAGCCCGGGGTCGGACCCGCATGGGTTCGAATCAGTGACGTGGCAGTCGGTCTACAGTACCAATCCAGGTGTTCGTGCTCCCTCTGGGCTGGTCGATCATTGGGTACCTGGCTTATTTTGGTGTGTGTGAATACATAGGAGTCAACATAATATATATATATATATATATATATATATATATATATATATATATATATATATATATATATATCTTTCTTTTAAACTATTTTGCCATTTCCCGCGTTAGCGAGGTAGCGTTAAGAACAGAGGACTGGGCCTTTTTTGGAATATCCTCACCTGGCCCCTCTCTGTTCCTTCTTTTGGGAAAATAAAAAAAAAAAAAAACGAGACGGGAGGATTTCCAGCTCCCCGCTCCCTCCCCTTTTAGTCGCCTTCTACGACACGCAGGGAGTACGTGGGAAGTATTCTTAATCCCCTATCCCCAGGGATAATATATATATATATAATATATATATATATATATATATATATATATATATATATATATATATATATATATATGGTTAAGAACAAGTGTGTATAACTCTTCCCCCACATAACACACACACACACACACACACACACCATCATTACACAGGGGTGTTCACCTTGGCATGGCGTGGCCACGGTATGAGGGGCACGGGAACACTGGTGGTCAGTGAACGTGTATGAGAGAGGCTCACCCGGGAAATAGCGGTCAACACATAATGAAGAAAAAAGTGAACACACCATTGCCTCAGCTGCTCCAGCCAGTCCATCACCTCGCCAGCCACCCTGCCAGCCAGTCCACCAGCCAACTACATCGTCGACCAACCAACCCGCCAGCCAGTCAGCCAGCCAGTCAACCATCTCGTCAACCAACCACCCCGCCAGCCAGTCAGCCAACTCGGCAACCAACCAACCAGCCAGTTAGTCAGTCAACCACCTCGCCAACCAACCAACCAGTCAGCCAGCCGACATTCCAGTGGACCGGACCAGTCAGCTGGCCTGGTGTTGGCCTGGGTGGAGTTGGTTGTGAGAGGGTGACTCCCCCCTCCCCCCCCCCCCCTCAGGCGGGACCATCCAGGTCATGGTACCCCCCCCCCCATCCGGGGGGGGCCTCTCTGCTCCTCGCCACCCTACACTCCCACCATCACAACACTACCTCTCTCTCTCTCTCTCTCTCTCTCTCTCTCTCTCTCTCTCTCTCTCTAAGGAAAAAAAATGTTTGTAAAAAATTTTGTTCGACAAATACTTTTTTTGTTTCTTAATATTTAATATTCTTGGCTTTTTCGTTTTTGCCTATAGTTGTGAGGTGAAAATTCAGGAGTCTGTTGCGTTCATCTGTGGTGCCCAGGGCATGTTCGTGGCAGGGTCACCAGATCCGCCACAGACTCTGGCCTCACACACCAGACGATGGGTCAAGGCCTCAAGGTGTCCGGACGCTGACTGTGAAAACGAACCCGATGTGGCATGGCTAAATCATCTCGCGTAGTCCCGCGACCTGAGGTCACTTGTCACGGTCGTGACAACTACATCGGCCATAGTGAAATTCAAAACGGAAGTTAATCGTCAGAGATGAGGTATCTCGCATGTTCACGGACCCATCTGTGGTGGTAGGAGACCTCCGAAACCATCGTAAAGGTATACGTAAAGTCAGGTAAGGTCCCGGACCTGCCAGCTGTTGGGGTAGGAAGACTTCCGACACTGTCGTAAGGTCAGGTCGCCGGACCCCAACCGCGGTTGTAGAAGACTTCCGACACTGTCGTAAGGTCAGGTCGCCGGACCCAGCTGTTAGGGTAAAGAGACTTCCGACACCGTCGTAAGTTAAAGGTCGCCAGACCCCGACCGCGGTTGTAGAACTCTTCCGAGACTGTCGTAAGTTAAAGGTCGCCAGGACTCCAGACCGCGGTTGTAGAAGACTTCCGACACTGTCGTAAGGTCAGGTCGCCCGACCCAACCGCGGTTGTAAAACACTTCCGACAGTGTCGTAAGATATCCCGTGGTCTCATCCAGGCTTTAGAATATCCGGTAAGGCATTCCTTGTTCCTTTGTGTTAGTGATCTTGCTTATGCTACTGTTCACAGGTCGGTCAACTCACTCACTAGGTCACCGTGACTACAGCTAACCCTGAGATCAGTGGGGGAAATGAAAGTTGTGATGCAGGTTCGAATACCAGTGTTCCGGGGGTCGAGGTTTCCTCTAGACTAGTCTTTGGGCTGACTTTCTCCTGCCTGGGAAATGAGTCTGTGAACATCAGGTCTAATTTGTCTTCCTGTGCGAGGTTACTCGCTTGTTCAACATCTCTGCCTCCGTGTCTTGATTACCTGCGGATATTGCTGAATATTTCAAAAGATAAAAGATTTAGCTTTGGCTTGGCTACGTATCTATAACAGGTCGGCTCCTTCAGGGGGTAGTGTATGTGGCAATGTTGATCATTGAGCTCCGTGCCGGGGATGAGCAGGGTGCTGGGACCCCAGGATATCCCTAGGACGTCTGCTGACCTTCCCCCCGGGGATGAGCAGGGTGCTGGGACCCCCAGACATTCCTAGGACGTCTGTTGACCTTCCCCCCGGGGATGAGCAGGGTGCTGGGACCCCCCAGACATTCCTAGGACGTCTGCTGACCTTTCCCCCTGGGGAAGAGCTAGTCCCAGCATGGCATGTTATGAAGATGAATTCGAATTGATAGATAATTTATTGTTTTCTTACGTTTGAAATATTCACTTAAAATTGATTGACATTCAGTTTCATTGCGTTAGTAATTACTTAAAACATGTTATTTTAAGAACGTTCAACAGCATCTCACAGTAGACCTGGAAGTTCAATATATATATATATATATATATATATATATATATATATATATATATATATATATATATATATATATATATATGATTAATCGACAATAATCTAAAATGATCTCTCTCTCTCTCTCTCTCTCTCTCTCTCTCTCTCTCTCTCTCTCTCTCTCTCTCTCTCTCTCAAGTCATAAGTATTCCTCACACTAGTCACGTATGCACACCAGGGCATGATGGCGTCAGTGACTGAAATAGCGTGGAAAGTGGAGGAGCTGGTCACGTATCTTGTCCTGCCTCACCTCACGACGTGCGGCCACATTTCTTATCCCACCGAGAATAACGTTCTCAATAACTGTGACAGGATCCTCATTCATTTAATTTGTACTACGCTTTTCATGGTTTACTATTAATTAAACTACGCTATTCATGGTTTACAGTTAATTAAGCTACGTTGTTACGTTATTCATGGTTTACAATGAATTAAACTACGCTACTACGCTTTTCATGGTTTACAATTTATGTCTTTTCCACTATGCTACTTCGTTCTTCATTGATGAGAATTAATCAAACTACGCTACTTCGCTTTTCATGGATTACAACGAACTGAACTACGCCACTACGCTTTTCATGGTTTACAATGAACTGAACTACGCTACAACGCTTTTCATATATTACAATGAACTGAACTACGCCACTACGCTTTTCATGGATTACATTGTACTGAACTACGCCACTACGCTTTTCATGGATTACATTGAATTGAACGTCACTACGCTTTTCCTGGTTCACAATGAATGTCATTTTGGGTGGAATTCATCTGCACGATTTCCCTCCCGTCTCCGTGGCCACAGTCGCCCAGGGAATCGAGGTAGCCTGCGCGTCCCTCACCTCCCCCGTCACGCCTTCACATGCCTCACCCCCACACAGACCCGCGGGCTACCAGAGCCTCTCACACTCGTGCGTGTGGTGGTGGTGACCAATGGTTTTATTGATCAGTACTTTATTAACGAATACTTTCTATAACCTTAGACCGTTTAATCTGAGGTTACTGACGTGGTTATTATAACTGCTAAAAATGAAGTGGTGACCGATGACTGTGTTGATAAGGATGACGATGAGTGATGATCATAATGATGGTGATGTGGACATTAATGACAATGATGATTATGATGATGATGATAACGATGATTGTGGGCAGACTGAGCTCGTGAACCAACAACAACGGGTAAGGCAGCTCAGCTCGATGCTGGCAACAAACTCTCTTAAACTTTACTAAACGTAGTGACACAACTCAAGAAATGTTTACGATCAATACAGTATATTTTCCTGTACTCTATTTTCTATGAGCAGAAATATTTACGATCAATACATTATAGTTTCCTGCACTCTATTATTTTTATGGGCAGACCTATTTACGATCAATACAATATACTTTCCTGAACTCTATTATTTTATGAGCAGACCTATTTACGATCAATACAATATACTTTCCTGAACTCTATCATTTTTATGAGCAGACATATTTACGATCAATACAATATACTTTCCTGAACTCTTGTTATTTTTTCATGGCCATCTTAAACAAATCAGTATTTTAATTGTCCATTCGTTCTCTTAGTAACTTCGTAATAGATATGTATAAAAAATTTCTATGGTAGATAAATACAAGTCGTTTTCGCTTTCAGCCGAGTGATCAACCAAACTGTGGCATATTGAAGGAAGAAACTACATAAACACGACTCTGTGTGTGTGCATGAGGTATTGTGGTTATCAGACCAGACATCAACATTCAGCTTCTGTTATCGTCTTGAATCATAGTCCAAATCCGCGCTAGTCAGGTCTGCGAACGCAGCAAACACTGCTCGGGGTCTAGCAAGCACCTCTCTACTTGTGGAGATCTTAAATTAACATTACCGTACTGTCCAAGCGGTCGTCTAGCTGGAGGTTGTATATAGCCTAGTGCGACCGGTCGTCTAGCTGGAGGTTGTATACAGCCTAGTGCGAGCGGTCGTCTAGCTGGAGGTTGTATACAGCCTAGTGCGAGCGGTCGTCTAGCTGGAGGTTGTATATAGCCTAGTGCGAGCGGTCGTCTAGCTGGAGGTTGTATACAGCCTAGTGCGAGCGGTCGTCCAGCTGGAGGTTGTATATAGCCTAGTGCGAGCTGTCGTCCAGCTGGAGGTTGTATATAGCCTAGTGCGAGCGGTCGTCCAGCTGGAGGTTGTATACAGCCTAGTGCGAGCGGTCGTCTAGCTGGAGGTTGTATATAGCCTAGTGCGAGCGGTCGTCCAGCTGGAGGTTGTATACAGCCTAGTGCGAGCGGTCGTCTAGCTGGAGGTTGTATATAGCCTAGTGCGAGCGGTCGTCCAGCTGGAGGTTGTATATAGCCTAGTGACTCAGTTATGACTAATTACGAAGACGCTATTACATTATCACCATATCCAATGCCATATCGAAGCTAATACAGTGTTATAAATATCTAGATGTATGATACATAAATATTAAGCAGTCAAATACTACCAAAAAATAAATCGTAAACCTTCGATTCTTAAGTATCATAACTTCGTTATCAAAATACAGTTACGCTTCGGGTTGGTTGTCTTAATTAACGGATAGGGCCCTACAAGAGTCACACGCCCTCCTCGTACAGTACAGACAGGTAATTACAAACTAGTAGTTACGGAAGACTGCAACGTTAACGAGTTCTCGAACAGCGGAGGAAAACTGGCGTCATCCATACTGGATACATTTGACGCGCTTGCATACGTCTTCCCTTGATATTATGCAATATATATATATATATATATATATATATATATATATATATATATATATATATATATGTGTGTGTGTGTGTGTGTGTGTGTTTTACCAGCTCCGCTGGAAGTACAGTCTCATCAAAGAATTACATAAATACACAGACCACACAAACCTAAGCTCCATGCAAGCTGGTCTGAACACTATTTGAAAAACAAAAACGAAGTCCCATAAAATCAGTAGAAGGAAAGGATAACAAAGCAGAGGCTCTCTCCCCACCCCTCCACGCCCTCCGGCAACGCACCGGCCGGGGAAAAACAAGCAGAAAAAAAAAGAAAAATATACCTTGCAGGATTATATGCCTGAAGGAAAGTCATGGATAGTCATAAGGTAGAATGAACGTGGGATATGTCATACATGCCATCACCAACGACTTCCATACCTTCACTCCAGCCTCTCTCGACCTACCTGCTCTACATATTATCCCTAATGTTGAAGAATTATACAACAGTTCTCACTTTCTCAGAGCTGGCGACATGGGTTGGTCAGCGTTAGTATGTTACCACATCATGGCCAGGGACAGATCAGTGGATGAGGTAATATGGGCTTCTCACAACAAAGGAGTTTACGTTCCATGCTACTGTGAGTAGCGCTGTCATGGGCCTCAGGAGTCTTTAGAAAGATCCTGACTATATATATATATATATATATATATATATATATATATATATATATATATATATATATATATATATATATATCCCGTAGACGTCAAATAATATTTCTACGACTTATGATATTTGGAGAACAACGCCTGACATTTAACCGTCGAGCACATTAGATGGAAACTGACATTTAAAATGGCATTACTGTACCTTGCGTCTGCGGGAGGGTAGCCCTCTGTATCCTAGGGCTCCTCCCGTCCTGCAGGATCGTCAGCATCATGGGCGGCGGAAGTGTCCCCTCCACCCGCCACCAGCTGTGGACAAAACACGCCAGGCCGTTAGCCAAATGCTTCCCAACCACAATCAACAGGACAGGTTAAATCACGACACACATCCGGCAGTTTGTTTTGTGAACCCCTCCTACTACCTACTCTCTCTCTCTCTCTCTCTCTCTCTCTCTCTCTCTCTCTCTCTCTCTCTCTCTCTCTCTCTCATATATATATATATATATATATACATATATATATATATATATATATATATATATATATATATATATACATATACAAAAAAAATCATCCGCTCCTTTTGAAACTATGGCTCACTTTCTTTTATCTGCCACTCTCTCGAGAGGGAAAAAATCAAATATCAAAACAGCTTCGAACCACACAAAATAGTGTTCGCAAAAACAATCACTTGCTCCCAAGCAACCAAAACACACTCAACACCCCCTCGCAGTGAAACAAAGATCTTCCTAACACAGACACACCTTAACATGCTCGGCATCTAATTCTATGCCGCAGCACTGTGTACCCCCTCCCACCCTAACCACACCGTAACTAAACCCCGACTCCCGAGCAGAACTAAAAAGATTATCCCTGCATCACACTTCAGCAACCTATGCTCCTAAAATACCCCGACCTGCAACGGATATAACACTGACAGAACACATTCACACTTAAATTACGCGACAAGCACTGAACACCCGACCTCTCAACTCTGTTTTACAAACTCCACCCCGCCACACATATATACCCATCAGAAACAACACTCCCCAGACAAAGACGAGTCACACTCTCCAGTTGACGCTTTGGACACCGTTTCAACATATCCCAAGATCCTTCATGCCTACGATACATCTACCATAAAGAAGACACCGACCACTTATTATTCAATTGACCTGTACTCTCTACACATAGACACACACACACACACACACATCACAACACTTTATGGTCTGTAGTCCTACCGGTGGACGTGGGAAGCAACAGACGAATAGAGTAAGAAAGGCCACATTCGTTCGCTCACATCCATTCTCCAGCTACCATGTGCAGAGTACCGAATCCACCGCTCCCTCTCCACAACCAGGCCCCACATACCTGACCATGCCTTACCCCGGACGCTTCACATGCCCTGTTTCAGTCCAGTGGCAGCACATCGAACCCTGTATACCACATCGTTCCAATTCACGTTATCCCGTACACGTCTGTCACCTTGCATGTTCAGCGTCCCGATCACTCAAAATCTTTCCACTCCATTCTTCCATCTTGAATTTGATATATATATATATATGAATAAGAGCAAGGTTATTAGGTACAGTAGGGTTGAGGGTCAAGTCAATTGGGAGGTGAGTTTGAATGGAGAAAAACTGGAGGAAGTGAAGTGTTTTAGATATCTGGGAGTGGATCTGGCAGCGGATGGAACCATGGAAGCGGAAGTGGATGATAGGGTGGGGGAGGGGGCGAAAATCCTGGGGGCCTTGAAGAATGTGTGGAAGTCGAGAACATTATCTCGGAAAGCAAAAATGGGTACGTTTGAAGGAATAGTGGTTCCAACAATGTTGTATGGTTGCGAGGCGTGGGCTATGGATAGAGTTGTGCGCAGGAGGATGGATGTGCTGGAAATGAGATGTTTGAGGACAATGTGTGGTGTGAGGTGGTTTGATCGAGTGAGTAACGTAAGGGTAAGAGAGATGTGTGGAAATAAAAAGAGCGTGGTTGAGAGAGCAGAAGAGGATGTTTTGAAGTGGTTTGGGCACATGGAGAGGATGAGTGAGGAAAGATTGATCAAGAGGATATATGTGTTGGAGGTGGAGGGAACAAGGAGAAGAGGGAGACCAAATTGGAGGTGGAAAGATGGAGTGAAAAAGATTTTGTGTGATCGGGGCCTGAACATGCAGGAGGGTGAAAGGAGGGCAAGGAATAGAGTGAATTGGAGCGATGTGGTATACCGGGGTTGACGTGCTGTCAGTGGATTGAAGCAGGGCATGTGAAGTGTCTGGGGTAAACCATGGAAAGCTGTGTAGGTATGTATATTTGCGTGTGTGGACGTATGTATATACATGTGTATGGGGGGGGGTGGTTGGGCCATTTCTTTCGTCTGTTTCCTTGCGCTACCTCGCAAACGCGGGAGACAGCGACAAAGTATAATAAATAAATAAATAAATATATATATATATATATATATATATATATATATATATATATATATATATATATATATATATATCACCACAGCCCGTCATTTGACTGCCACAAGCCATTACGAACATTCTACCAAACACGCTAGTCTACGGTAACCTGTACCCTCATACCGCCACGCCTTCCCTCCTCCCTCCCTGGCCCTGCGCTTCCTGAACTGATAGCAATGTTCAGTGGTTCGAAGCACTCGCTAGGCCATTCTCCATCTCCATACTTCCCATTTTGTCAGCACAACCTTCTAGCTTTTTTTTTTTCGTAACTGTATCATCCCGGTAACCAGTAATTTCTATCCGGCCAATAAAATGGATGAATTATTGGCAACTATGTTCGAGGGTTAGATATTATGCGTCTGGCAACTTCGTCGTCGTCGTGACTACAGGGGATTGACGGACGAACGGACACAGACAAACAGGAGCGTCCATCTTTAGTACAGACGCAGCATCGTGGAATGGGAAAATAATAGTAACCTGGCTACAAAATTTAATTTTTAACTATCCTCCCTCGATCTTCTTTTCCTTTATATGAATCTAAAAGAAAATCACCCTTGACAACATTAACGTGTTGGGCATACCAAATCCTCCAAACATTCCTGGAAACCCCACAGTCAGCACTAAAATCTGCTTCTCAAAAGCTGAGGATGTTACATGAATGTCGCATTTATTTTTCTTGCGTGCAGATATTCCATATCTATCATAGCCTCGTACAGCTTTTATTTTGTTTACTGCTCTCCTTAACTGTTTAGGTGTGACGCTACCCCGTAAAAGACTTTGGTCCTCGGCGAACCTCTGAATGCCACTTCCTGTAGACTGTGTGGACATCAGCCATAACATTGTTGGCCGATATACTATCCTTCCCCATACAGCGAAGAGGCTGAATTCTTGAGTAGTCATCTTCTGTCGTTCCCTCTCCCTATCAAACTTTCTGTTTTAGAGAGTCAGCTCTGTAAAACACACACGAGCAGTTCAAATTAGGCCTTTGCGTCCGTGCTATGTCGATTGAAAAAAAAAAATCAATAGAAAACGGATTTATATCCAAAGAAAACCGTTCTGTCCTCCCGCGACAACAGCGATATCAACAAACTCCAAGTCAGCAGGAGGAGTGATTGCGTGGTCGACCTTGAGACGCTCCCTTGGCTACGGTAAGAGCCTCCCTTGCCCGTGCCGTAGCCACCTGCTGCCCTTGGTTGACGCCATTCATGGTGCCTGGAGCATGCAGCTTGATCTAAAGAGAAGACATGCGATGCGCGGATGTGAGTTGCTCGTTCACCAGCGGGCTGGTCCCCTCCCGTTGCTACCAGCGACTTTACGAACACCGCGACGACTTTCGCTCGAAAACTCACACCACAGCAATTTTTATATGGACTCCGTAGACAGCTATGCAAGCAACTGAAAACACATTCATCAGGTTGCTGGCATACCGTCACACACCCACCCTCTTCATCTTATACTCAGGAACACCGCGTATATATATATATATATATATATATATATATATATATATATATATATATATATATATATATATACCCTAGCCTGAACCAAGTATCCATTTTATCGACCAACCCCAAGGGGTGGATGAACAGCTGGGTTGATTGTGGACCAACTGCCGCAACCAGGATTCGAACCAGTGCACTCGACCCTGGTCAGCCCGTGAATACGTTACGGTCTGGAACGCTAACCACCACACCGCGAAAAGTCCGGTCTGGTTTTTAACACACTGTACACTTCAGACGTATTAGTATCCGGTATTCATCTGGTCAACTTGGGATGTACGTTTACTTTATATCTATGTTCTTAAATCTCCCTACACTCGGTTGCCTTTAATACTGTTCCATAGTTTCACTCCTGCAACAACACATACACAGAAATTTTACACCAGCAACACACATGCAGGAGTTACAACCCGCAAGACACACTTAGAAGTCTCGCTCCTGCAGCATACAACCAGGAGTCTCATTCCTGCAACACAACTAGGAGTCTAACCCATACAACCCTCACCCAGGAGTCTCAACACTGCAACACACACTCAGGAGTCTTACCTCTGCAATACACACCTAGGACTCTCACCCCTGCAACACACACCCACGAGTCACTCCCTTGCAACACCCAAGTCACACCCCTGCAACACACACCCATGAGTCTCACCCCTGCCACACACACTCATGAGTCTCACCCCTGCAACACACACACAAGAACCTCACACCTGCAACACGCATACCAGAACCTCACTCCTGCAACACACGCACACACAAGAGTCTCACCTCTGCAACACATATGCAGTATTACCCTGACATTTGTTCAGTTGTGGCCAAAACAGAAAGAAAAAAGCTCATGACGAAAAAGGGAAATGTAATGAGTCCTGCTGCGTAGTTGTGTGGGACGTGACGTATATACGTAGCTATACAGGAGGCCAGCCTATATCGTTATACTATACAGGAGGCCAGCCTATATCGTTATACTATACAGGAGGCCAGCCTATATCGTTATACTATACAGGAGGCCAGCCTATATCGTTATACTATACAGGAGGCCAGCCTATATCGTTATACTATACAGGAGGCCAGCCTATATCGTCATACTATACAAGAGGCCAGCCTATATCGTTTTACTATACAGGAGGCCAGCCTATATCGTTATACTATACAGGCCAGCCTATATCGTTATACTATACAGGAGGCCAGCCTATATCGTTATACTATACAG
The DNA here is from genome assembly GCF_036320965.1 of Panulirus ornatus. Lineage (NCBI taxonomy): Eukaryota > Metazoa > Arthropoda > Malacostraca > Decapoda > Palinuridae > Panulirus > Panulirus ornatus. Next base: position 13,177,288 of record NC_092226.1, on the reverse strand, counting down.
GAGGCCAGCCTATATCGTTATACTATACAGGAGGCCAGCCTATATCGTTATACTATACAGGAGGCCAGCCTATATCGTCATACTATACAAGAGGCCAGCCTATATCGTTTTACTATACAGGAGGCCAGCCTATATCGTTATACTATACAGGCCAGCCTATATCGTTATACTATACAGGAGGCCAGCCTATATCGTTATACTATACAGGAGGCCAGCCTATATCGTTATACTATACAGGAGGCCCGCCTATATCTTTATACTATACAGAAGGCCAGCCTATATCGTTATACTATACAGGAGGCCAGCCTATATCTTTATACTATACAGAAGGCCAGCCTATATCGTTATACTATACAGGAGGCCAGCCTATACCGTTATACTATACAGGAGGCCAGCCTATATCGTTATACTATACAGGAGGCCAGCCTATATCGTTATACTATACTGGAGGCCTGCCTATATCGTTATACTATACAGGAGGCCAGCCTATATCGTTATACTATACTGGAGGCCTGCCTATATCGTTATACTATACAGGAGGCCAGCCTATATCGTTATACTATACTGGAGGCCAGCCTATATCGTTATACTATACAGGAAGCCAGCCTATATCGTTATACTATACTGGAGGCCTGCCTATATCGTTATACTATACAGGAGGCCAACCTATATCGTTATACTATACAGGAGGCCAGCCTATATCGTGTTACGTACCCAGGAAATATAATTAGCGTCGTTTCAGGTGAGGAACCTTGAGAACGTGTGTGCACGATAAAAACGTTGAAAGCTCCAACGTTTCTCTCTTAAGCTTTATGGGTGTTTTGTCAAGGGCGTCTTGTGTGACACGTAGAGGATAGTGAGTGAAATGTTGGCTGTAGTTGGAACATTCTGGAAATGCGTCATCACCTCCATGTACATCACGGGGAAGGTTTCAAAACTCGTGGCGCCCCGTCCGTCTCTTGTACTTTTTTTTCTTTTAGTGCTATCAAGAAGGCTTTTTAAATCTTTGTAAGGTTGCTGGCGTTCAATCTCCTGCCTAGGACACTTCCAATCATCCACCATTCTTACACTAAACCAGCATTTCTTCCCATCCTCCTTCACCATCCTCTCTCTCTCTCTCTCTCTCTCTCTCTCTCTCTCTCTCTCTCTCTCTCTCTCTCTCTCTCTCTCTCTCTCTCAGCTTCTGATCATGGCTTTTGGCAACTCGGGTCCTATGCACCTCGTGACGAACTGTTGACTGTGGCACATTACCATCCCAAATTGATATTGAAATTTAGATGCTGTTATTTCTTCATCTGGGGACAGCTGTGTAGCCCTCAAACCATCACTGTTGCTCGGGTTTCTTGATTCTCTTGTGTCATCTTCCTTACTCATCATTGAACCTTCTCAATCGTGTATCTTGGTGTTTCCTTACGTGTGGTGACCAGACATGGGAGGCATAGCCAGTTTGGGTCAGTATTTTGAAGAGTTTACCAGACATTTCCTCATGTGTATACTTGAATGGGATCTTAGTGTGTTTGCCTGCAGACATTCGAGTTCTTTCCCAGTTGATACAAAACTCTTGATTTCCTACTCAATTGTGTTCAGACTGAGGCCTTATGTTGCTGTACCCCCACATCCTCAGGACCTTGCACATGTTTGGTGGATTATCATCATCCACTTACCAGACCGTCTTTGCAGTTTACCAATATCCCACTTTTAAGCTGATCCAATCATTTCCATTCCTCACTTCTCGCATGACCTTGGCATCATCCGCAAACATGTTTGGGTACGAGACTACTAGTCCTTCTGGCTCGAGTCAATTACGTGCACGAGGAACGGCAGTGGGTCCAAGACCGGGTCCTGTGGAACTCCACATGTACCCTTCACCCATTATGAGAACGAGTCTCTTACACGCGTCCTTTGTTCCTCACCGCGTGTGTACTCTTTATCCCAGCGATGGGGCGTACACCTTATTTCAACTGCCTGTAACTTTATCAATGAACCTCAGATGAGGGGTATAGTGTCCAAGGCTTTCTAACCATCAAGGAACACAGTCTACCCATCCACTTCTCTTGGTCTAGCAGCGAGCTCGTCCTGTCGCAGGAGTCTTTTAACAGATCGCGACGCAGGGCCTACTTCGTAGATACTCATTTGTTTTCCCGATTAATGTTTTCTTGCGTCTTTCCAAACAACACTCGTCAACATAACATGCCAGTAGTCGAGTGCGACTTCCTAGTCTACCCCTCTTAAAGGTAAGCGTGACATTTGTCCTCTTCCACGTCTTTGTAACAATCCTCTCCTCCAATGTCCTATTAAATGGACAGTATTTCCAGAGGTTTAGCAAGTGCCTCAACCCCGATCCTTCTGTGCGCATTTGGGGAAAATTCATGAGGTCTTTGTGCACTGTAAAGGTCAAGTTGTCTGCGAGTGTGTGTGTAATTATCTGTTTTGTACAGAATGGGGACACGGTTTTACACTCACAAATTTACCCTATCTCTTTTAAACATTTTCTCATCGATAATACTTTTTAAACTTCATGATTTCATCATTCACAGTTTCATCGCCCAGTTTCTAACACTCATAGCTTGACCCTACCTCTTAAAATTTCTCATCGATAATACTTTTTAAACTTCATGATTTCATCATTCACAGTTTCATCGCCCAGTTTCTACCATTCATCCACTCTCCGTAAACTATTAAATGGTCATCTCTAAATATTTTCTAACAAGTTTTTGGTGAGTTTCTTATTTGTGACCTCTTATATGTTGCTCTCCTACAATCTTGCGATGAACTGTTCCCTCCTGACGTCATCAGACTGGTTTAAAAACTTAAAAGGTTATGATCACATCACCTCATACTCTTTTTTTTTTCTTCCGTTGGACATATTTATGGCCTCAAACCTATGACTAACTCGGCTTACTTAATTCTGGTACCCTCTCTGTTGTCGTGTTTTGGACCTTTTGTATTAGTTCTTGAAATGTGGTAACCAGCCCTGAGAAACATATTTTAATTCTGTCCTAATATTGGATGTGAACAGCTTGCTGAATATTTTCTTATCCATACACTTTACTGCGATTCTATTGAGCGTACGTGTGTGTGTGTGTGTGTGTGTGTGTGTGTGTGTGTGTGTGTGAGAAAGAGAGAGAGAGAGAGAGAGAGAGAGAGAGAGAGAGAGAGAGAGAGAGAGAGAGAGAGAGAGAATCTATGTATGTGTCACAAACCTGTTTATGTGACATTTGTAAATTCTATTCCAACCATCTTTGTGTATTATCACGTTAAGGCTATGTTAACCATTTGACATACACACTTTTAACTTTAGGTCTTTCGAGTTTGCCATAGAAAAAAAAATAAAAAAAATGAAGCATTTCGTGTGGGTTGTGACACCTGAGGAAGGTTAGGTAAACACTCTTGTTGTCGTCCTTCTATGGGGCAGGGTTGGCTAAAATCTGGCCCACCTTGACCACTACTCACTGCTGCCCACACCATCGCTACGGTCCTCGAGGGATCTGTTCATGGCTAAAGTTAGCCTGGCCGTAAGATGGTCGCATTGTCTGTCTCTTCCTCCTCGCTATAACAGACGGTAAATACCGTCACGCGTTTCGGATAGAAAATATGATCAAAAACCAGAACTAGTACATTCTTGGCGAGCCATTTCTTTTAAACTGCTTCATTTGGTTCAAATGCAACATCAGACACTCGCAAGATGGAAAAAAAACGTTCGAAACTAACGGCCACAGATTCACTAATTCATGTCGGCAGATTCCGAAGCATTTTTCGCCAGGATCAGTAACGGAGGCTTGTACTCAACATGGCTCGAGAGTTATGGCCACTTAAGTCATTGAATGAGTCGTTTAAACAGTGAAGTCTTGCTAAAATGGAATAATAAAGTGGGCATTTATGTCTCAATGAACGTGGTATATATATATATATATATAGAGAGAGAGAGAGAGAGAGAGAGAGCGTTAATGTAATGACCTTGATTACGACTTCAGTTGCCCGTGGCGTCTCGGCAAACATAATGGGTTTTAAACCACAGCCCGAACACTCCCCCCCCCCCCCCCCCCGTGCAGTACTGCCAGAACAGACAGTGAGGTCGAAGGTCTACCACAGGAACCAGACCACGCCCGTAGAGCGCCTTTTCTGGTTGTCATAATACAGTCACAGACAGAATCGTCGGAAGATGGAAATAAGAATTCACCCGTGAGTCTTCGTGAGCATTTAAATGCCACTCAACTTCATTTGAGCTACTAAATTATCCAATTATAATTTGTTTCCTATTTAACACCTACATATACTGCTTCTCATGTGAAAACAGTATCCCAATTACCACCACTCGTACGCGAAATACAATATCCCATTGTATGGACACAAATCACCATCAGCAGTGTGTGTGTGTGTATGTGTGTGTGTGTGTGTGTGTGTGTGTGTGTGTGTGTGTGCTGAAGATTGAAGAATTTTTAAAGCTTGTATTTAGGTTATCGTAACAAGAAGTGGAAGGATAATATCGTGGACCACGTCAGGACGGCCTCGTAACATACAATAACACGAGGAAAGACTTCCACGTTTTGAGAAGCACGTTATGAAGCATCACCGATCACATATATAGAAGGAAGGAGGTGGAGGCTTAGAAATGATACTTGGTTCCGAACCCTTAAAATGTTCGAGGGACGGGTAGGTGTGTGTAACCCTAACCCTCCGTCCCGTAGGATTTTACGCCCATGTCCCATCAGACAGCCCTCTCCTGCTGTGAATCAAGGCTATATGAATACATCGAAAATGTTATATGAATAGATCGAAAAAAAAAAATTTCTACCTGTCATAATTTCTATGGTTCATCCTGTTTCCCGTCAGTTTTGTGATGTAAACTTTAAAGAGTTAAAGCAATGGTCTGTTGTATTTGTTTTCAGTCAGGCGTTTTATTTTTTTATATTTCTTTTTTTTTCACGCACGATTTCTTGACACAAAGTTATTTTGCTCTGACAGCAGGCGTATATATTACTGTTCCACAAAACGGGAGAAATGGAATGAGATGGTTCATTTATCGTCCTTGCACAAAGCAGTGATGCATTAAAGCAACTGTCGACTTCAGTTTTACATATATGAAGATTAAGAAAACATCTAGTTACGTAAACTACAAACAGCAATACTACTCACACAAAATTAAATTTACGCTGAATCTGAACCTATAAATTCCAATCAAAATGACACTTAATACTGCCTTCATATAGTTTATTGTAGTGGCTTTCGAAACGAACAATCCCGTTCCATGAGAACAACACTGGTTCAAAACTCTAAACATATTGTCTCCCGCCGTCTTACGTTCTCCAACTCTTAGTGTAATAAAATAACCTAATAAATTTCATGACTACTAAATGTATGGACATCCTGACATTTATTGTGTCGAACTCACAGCACAAAAAAAAAAAAGGCAGTTCATCCAAAAGTGATGAATGTCTGATATGCTAGGCTGACATTTCCCTCAGGCCAATCCGACTAAGCAAATTCTTGAATGATTAGAATAGGGAATTACCAGTACAGAGTTTACAGTGCTTGTCAGTGAGTTTTATCTCACTTAAACGGGTAATAACCTGATTTATGTGGAAGAAAAAAAAATCAGGCCCGCGCTGGGTTTAGCTTATATGCCATTGTGATCTAGTGGCACGTTACCACAATAAAGGTTTTCCTTGAAGCTTGGCTACTTTGAAATTCCTTTTCATTTTGTTTGATCTTTTAAGAGTTCATTTTCAGAAGACTACCACGGTGAAGTTGCATTGCAGGCATTTTATTTTCAGGTGGTGCCAGAAAAATATAAAAAAAAATCCAGGTGTCTGTAAAATCGGGTATTTTTTACTGAACCGGTGTAAAAAAAGAACACACTCATTGGAATGCACACATCCTTGACATTGTTTTGCTTGACGTTTTACTGTATATTTAAAACTGCACAGGTTAATGAAAACAGACTATCATAAACTGGTTACAGTTACATGGTTGCAGGTTTTGTCATAAGAGGTACAATACAAATCCTCAACCGTAACAAAATGCTCCGAGGGTGAACAGTGTGGCAGGGGTCGCTACCAAAGAGACTGTCAACAATACTTTCACAAATGAAGAGAAAGTATTTATATAGCCTTTCTTTTTTGTCCACGATATTTTCATATGCTACAATCTCTTATTTCAATACAGTATATTCCGGGTCAGAACGTTGTCCACGTTATTTTCATATGCTACAATCTATTATTTCAATGCAGTGTATATTCCGGGTCAGAACGAAGATATTATGAAAAGACTCTTGTAATGATATTCACTGCATCCCACATTTAGATTTTTATGTCTTAGATTTAACTACAAGCGCCTGGCTCTCCCAAACTTCATGGTAAATGATATGTAAAGTGTATATACTTCTTGAATAATTCTTCGTCACTGTGCTATTGACGTGGCAGGTAATTTTAAAATAATCAATAAATCAAACTCCGTCACTCTTGTCAGTATGGTGTATAATTTATTATTCCGAGTTAATTGATATTCATATAAGGAGAAGACTCGGGATTGTGTTTTGAAAACTGAAAAGCTTCGAAGCGATCAATGGGAGAAGCCTATCTCGGGTTCGACTTCATTTAATGCTGGACAAAATGAGACGACTGGGAGCATTAAAGATATGCTCTAACGTCTGGGTGAAATGTTATATTCTTTGTTGTCTGGATGTTTAGAATTCCAAAGCTTTTTGACAATATCAGACGTAGTTAGCAGTTATGTGCCTGCTTTTCCTTTGGCTAAAAATTTTTGCAATACTTTCAAGAGGGAAATTTTTCGTACATTTTCAGAAATTGAAAAATTGGTTACACTTCTGATATACATTAAATTACAATTGAAAATTTATTTTCCTGTTTTCTATAACCTTTGCAGAAAAATAATAGTTACGCATATAAGAAAAGGCAAACTTTTAGTAAAAAAATCTGCTTCAAACATTAGGAATATATTGATTACATCAGATATGTAGGTTATAGCACAAATGTGACACTGATCACTATGTGGAGGGGTGGTTTCTTCACTTGAAACAATGACGGAAATAACCGAACGTAATATTCCACCCATCGCAACTATAAAGGCACGAAAGAGCACTTCATAGTGGGGAAATAATCCTACCGAGCTGAGACCTAGTGGCTGGTCACATAACGCAAGGGCTCCTTCTATCCGGCAAGTTACACTACCAAAGGTGTCTTTCTACTTAGTACGTCACATGCGATGTGACTTGTCAAGGAGAAAGATCCCCCGGGATAGAATGATGTGACCTGCAATGCTTCGATGTTTCACTTTGAGAGCTCAGTACCAGAGAGATCTTTCTAACCGTTATCAACACCACCACGGGATTCATTCAACCAGAGGAAGTCATGTTGTCCAACATCAGCTAAACCGGTTTGGTCATAATGACCTCGGATTCTTCTAACTGACAAGGCCGTTTGTAATGTAACTTGACGGGAAGAAGGAATCCTCGGCCAAAGTGACCCGCCATGTGGAAGGACCTCATACCTGCTGTTACTGTTTGGCTGAATAGTTATAGCCTATTTTACTTCCCATATATATCCTTAGGAAACATTTTGATTATAATGTTTTCCCCTTGAACGTGACGGTACCACCCTAAGATATGATAGCCTGGCCTTTGACTTGACTCTAAAGGCAATGTGTTAGAAATTATGACTGGATGTTGTACAGATTTATATTCGAATTACTATTCTCTTATAGGTTATCAATAGAAATTACGGAATCATGATACAGATAAGCTTAAGACAAAGCTAAAAGCTATGACACATGATAGCTTCACAGTTTTGAGTTTCTCTTTGTTAAGTCATAATTTAGATGGAAAAATCTGCGAACAATAGTCGTATTATCATAAGTATCAGTTCACTGTTGTTCAGTAACAGGTCTTTCAACAGCCTTTGTGTTTACTGTTCTCTGTCACGATAATAAGTTGGTAATGAATATTGTTCTGTGCGTTTGACGTGGCAGCAGACTGTAAGAAGCACGACATTTCCCTGCTCACATAAAAAACTGAACGTAATGTAACGTCTAACTCAACGCAGCCTAAACTTTGTCTCCGCAGTGGTTATTTTACCGACTATTCCGCACCTGGGAGGGTATATACTATTTTGCTATCTACAAACAAAATCCACTTTTTCACCAGATTTTTCAACTCGTTTAACGCTTTTCCAAATAACTTCATTCAAATATCAGTTCTGGTGCACCTGAACATCAAATTTAGTTACACTAATCCACCGGGGTCGCGGGAGAGCTCATACCCGGCCCCATCTGAATCCCAAACAAAGTGGTTGGTTGAGCAGTCACACCAATGACCCTTACCCATCCCCCCCCCCAACTCTAGCAAACAGTAATGTGACCCAGAAAACAGCTTCTATTAAGTCAAAATAAATATTACCTTAACCTAGCCTACCTTGAGTAAGTTTAAACATGAAGCATGCTAGAAAATGATTGATGAGTGAATAAGTAAAGGAAAATAGAAAAAATAACTCGATAAAAAAAATTTACCATTTGTTCTGTTGTGCTCATGATCGGTGAGGCAGTCGTGGACAGACATAACCTCTGGTGTGGACCTGTCTCCTGAGTGGCCGAGTCCTCGATGTCGATAGGTATCACTGGCTGGTGTCGACTATTTGCTTCACACACACACACAAATAACACTGAGCTCGGTTCTTCCCTGCCTCATCTGCTGCCTTACAGTCGTTTTTATCGTACGCTTCAGTCTTTATTATCGTACGCTTCAGATCAACTACTGTACACACTACTTACTAGTCTTCAAGGGACCCGATAAATGTAGGAGTGTAGTCTTTAATTCTTATATTTCATTCCATCTGTCAAATATAATGTATAACTTTTGCATTAAGTAATGGTGACTTTGGTAAGACATCCCCTGGGTCATTCATGAGTCGTTAGCGTAGCATAGTCCAATCCATCTGCGGCGCAGTGTCGTATTTACCATGTTCGTTTCTACGTAATGATGAGAGATGTGGTATTACAATCTTCAAAGTAATCCTCCAGCCATAGTTAACAGGTTATAAACGGTTTGAGGTCAGTTTTTTTTTTTTTTTTTTTGCAGCTTCAACTAGTAAAATGGAATCATCAGAAAGCTTCTAGACGCGTAAATAGAAATTTCCGTCTTGATGAAAATTGCAAGAGTATGTAAAATAAGTGTTGCAACTTAGAGGTAAGAATGTGATGGTTATGTAAGAAGCAAGATTAAGGTAAAAAAAATTAAGGTAAGCTTACGGAACACAGGTGATTGAGGTCAGTATAAGATGAGGTGTCTTATGTAAAGCGAATATGTGTACGATATATATATATATATATATATATATATATATATATATATATATATATATATATATATATATATATATATGTGTGTGTGTGTGTGTGTGTGTGTGTGTGTGTCAGTGAAGTTTAAGGCAAGTGTAAGGTAACAGTCCAGGAAAATGTGTAAGAAAATATTGAAGTATGAGGCAAGTGTAAGCTAACAATGAATTGAACGTGAGGCAGTACTAAGGAAAATTCATCAATAAGGTGTATGTGAATGAGTAGTGAGGGGGGGGGGGAGTGTGGAGGTGGAATTATGATGAAGTAAAGAGAAAATGACAGGCAGACGTGAAATGAGCATGAGACAGCAACGAGAAGTTGAGATGTACGGAGTACATAAGGTGAAGCCATTAATGAGTGTTGAGTTAAAAAGTTTAGGGATAAGCGATGACAAGTGTAGTGTAGTTACTAGTGAGGTGGACGTGAAGTGGAAATGATGGAGAGCTGAAGTTGGCAAGTGTGAGGCATAATGGGAAAGATTATCACGTCACCTGGTGCCTCCACTTCCCCCGCCGTCTCCCCAACTCCCCCTTTCACCCACTACCACCCACTCCCGGTAACCCCCAACCCATTTCCACCCCCTCCTCGCTTTCACGACCACCGCAGCTGTTTATACGTGTGTGTTTGTTTGTAGCCTCTGAGTGTACTTATCGGCATTTGTTTATTCATTTGGTTTTACGTGGTTGTGTTTATGTATGTCTTTGTGGCAGAATTTAATGTAATTATCTACATATAGTAAGGGTAGGGAGGTCTGCGCTAGTGGAACCCCTCAGTTATCGGCTGTCATACAACTTTCTGGTCTTTAGTACACTGTCAATGTTCACAGTTTCATCACAGCTTATTCCATTCATCTACTACTTCCTTTCCGTTTTCTAGCATGTTTAATGCATAGTTTCTTGTTACGATCTCTGGTTGCTCTGTATTTACAGAGGCTAGGGTGTGTGTGTGCATGTGTGGGTGGGTGTGCGTGTGTACATTCATTATAGACATGGTAAGTCTATACAAGGTTAAAATACAGGATAACACAGCGTAAGACTCTCCTTGTAACACAGAGGAAACCCAGGTAATAAACTGTACATTGTCGAAATCATGAAAGTGGTTTAGTAGCTGGAAATTGTGATCAGGTATCCCATTACTTTTTCCATGGAAACAGTTTTATGCTTTCTAATCTTTCCCTGTTGTAATTCAGTTCATTTACTTCAGGAATCATCTGTGTTGCAATCCTATAGGGTGTCCAATTAGATTTTGTACTTTTGTAAATGTAGTGACCAAAGTTGTCTTTTGCAAATGCCGTGATTAAAAACTGAGAGGCATATTCCAATGCATGTCTTTTATTCTTTATGAATAAACGCGTTAAATCTTATCTTAACCATATAGCTACTTAATGTCAATATTAGCCAGTAGAGGGTTAGGTCTCAGATACAGTTCTGGCATGATGTGTTGGCGACAGTTTAGGTATGTCAAACTTCAAGCTCCCCCCCCCCCCCCCCACACACACACACACACACGTACATTTCTGCTGCTTGCTTCCTGTTAGATTGTCTTCATATCAAGGCCATTTTTCGGTATCACGTTCCCATTACTTTGCATTTACCAAAACTGAATAGCACAGCCATGGTTAAGACCAACTTTATAGCCTAAGTCCATTTGTAAACTGTGAAATCTTCCTCATAATTTCTCCCGTTTTCTTAGCATCATTTGCAAAGATGTTTGGGTATGAGTCTAGTCCTTTTTACAAGTCTTAACACAAATCTCGAAGAGCAACTGTCCCACGGCCGAGTTCTGTAGCACCCTACTGGTAACCCTATCCCAGTTCGAGATAACTTCACGTTCTGTAGCACCCTACTGGTAACCCTATCCCAGTTCGAGATAACATCACTTACATGCGTCCTCTGTTACCTTTAACTAGATAATTTTCTGTCCTCCTGCCTGGCTATAACCATCTTCACTAGTCTCCTTTGTTGCATGGTGTCAGCAGCCCAGGCCCGCACAAACCAAACACCGATCAACTAGTCTAAACCGGAGCTCAGTCTTCTATAGCGATTAAAGATTTTTATTAGGCATGACCATCTTTCCCTAAACCCATGCTGTCTGGTTTTTTGGGGCATAAATCAGTGCAAGCGGCAACAGTCCTTTCGAGGCTCTTTTGAGGTAGTTGACGAGATCAGGAACATAAGAAATAAGTGTGGTAAACTCTGAGCATTGGAAAAGATCAGACATGTACATAGAAAAGTGTGGTAAAGGTTAGATATCGAACAGATAAATTAGGGAGTAATACAAGTAACAAAGGAGGTACAGATGCAACGTATTACGGTGTCGTTCCCTACTGCTCTGATTAGTAAACAGCAATCCCGTTTTAAGAAAATGTACTTTGAATTATTCTAAGTAAATTGTTTGCCTACGAATTTGTATTCATGACTGCGCGTAGAAGCACACAAATTTGGTCATAAATAGCTTCTTTGTCTCCTGTCTTACCCCGTTTGCAAGCAAATGTTACTTGCTCGCTGATTATAATCTTTCACAGTTATACAATCTTGGTGTGTGGCACCTGACAATCATCCCAGCCATGTGGGCATCCCAGCTTTGTGAGCAGCCCTTGACACACCATCTCAGCCTTGAAGGCAGCCCTTGACACACCATCCCATCCTTGAGGGCAGCCCTTGGCACCATCCCAGCCTTGAGGGCAGCCCTTGACACACCATCCCGGCCTTGAGGGCAGCCCTTGACACCATCCCAGCCTTGTAAGCAGCCCTTGATACACCATCCCAGCCTTGAGGGCGGCCCTTGGCACTCCATCCCAGCCCTGCAGGCAGCCCTTGACACCATCCTAGACTTGTGGGCAGCCCTTGGCACGCCAACCCAGCCTTGAGGGCAGCCCTTAACACACCATCCCAGCCTTGAGGGCGGCCCTTGGCACTCCATCCCACCCTTGCAGGCAGCCCTTGACACACCATCCTAGACTTGTGGACAGCCCTTGGCACGCCATCTTAGCCTTACAGGTAGCCCCTGATGCACCTTCCCAGACTTTTCGCCAGCCCTTGAACGATCCAAATCAGCCCTGTGGGTAGCTCCTGACACTCGATCTCAGCCTCGAGGCGGCACAAGCACATCTTCCGTAGGTGTATGTATGCAAGATGTAGAAATATTATGGGTGTGATGGTATGAAGTGTGATGTTTGTCCGAGCCAAATATGAATTATCTAAAAATGTTGGCAGCAGTAAAAAGTTTTGGAATTATTACAAAAATTAAGTGAAGAGGATGATGAATATAAGAGTTAGGATAGAAAGGGAAGGTGGAAAGAATGGAAGGGAATAGATAGTTATACATATAGTTGGTGAACTCCTCTAATCCTTGTTGTTTAGTTGGCTAAGTTATTATGACAATTTGCAATCAGTTTTCGACGAGCTTTGTCAGGGAAGCTCCGTTTTTATTATTTCCCTTTTTTAAACACACACCCAAACATATATGTCAAACTTATATATATATATATATATATATATATATATATATATATATATATATATATATATATATATATATATATATTCATTATTTTATTTATTTTGCTTTGTCGCTGTCTCCCGCGTTTGCGAGGTAGCGCAAGGAAACAGACGAAAGAAATGGCCCAACCCACCCCCATACACAATGTATATACATACACGTCCACACACGCAAATATACATACCTATACATCTCAATGTGCACATATATATACACACACAGACACATACATATATACCCATGCACACAATTCACACTGTCTGCCTTTATTCATTCCCATCGCCACCTCGCCACACATGGAATACCATCCCCCTCCCCCCTCATGTGTGCGAGGTAGCACTAGGAAAAGACAACAAAGGCCCCATTCGTTCACACTCAGTCTCTAGCTGTTATGTAATAATTCACCGAAACCACAGCTCCCTTTCCACATCCAGGCCCCACAGAACTTTCCATGGTTTACCCCAGACACTTCACATGCCCTGGTTCAATCCATTGACAACACGTCGACCCCGGTATACCACATCGTTCCAATTCACTCTGTTCCTTGCGTACCTTTCACCATCCTGTATGTTCAGGCCCTGATCGCTCAAAATCTTTTTCACTCCATCCTTCCACCTCCAATTTGGTCTCCCACTTCTCCTCGTTCCCTCCACCTCTGACACATATATCCTCTTTGTTGATCTTTCCTCACTCATCTCTCCATGTGACCAAACCATTACAATACAACCTCTTCTGCTCTCTCAACCACACTCTTTTTATAACCACATATCTCTCTCACCCTTTCATTACTTACTCGATCAAACCACCACACACCACATATTGTCCTCAAACATCTCATTTCCAACTCATCCACCTTCCTCTGCACAACCCTATCTATAGCCCATGCCTCACAACCATATAACATTGTTGGAATCACTGCTTTTTGAAACATACCCATTTTTGCTCTCTGAAATAACATTATCGCCTTCCACACATTCTTCAACGCTCCTAGAACCTTCGCCCTCTCTCCCATACAGAGGCTCACTTCCGCTTCCATGGTTCCATCCGCAGGAGGGTGGATGTGCTGGAAATGAGATGTTTGAGGACAATATGTGGTGTGAGGTGGTTTGATCGAGTAAGTAATGTAAGGGTAAGAGAGATGTGTGGCAATAAAAAGAGCGTGGTTGAGAGAGCAGAAGAGGGTGTTTTGAAATGGTTGGGCACATGGAGAGAATGAGTGAGGAAAGATTGACCAAGAGGATATATGTGTCGGAGGTGGAGGGAACGAGGAGAAGTGGGAGACCAAATTGGAGGTGGAAAGATGGAGTGAAAAAGATTTTGTGTGATCGGGGCCTGAACATGCAGGAGGGTGAAAGGAGGGCAAGGAATAGAGTGAATTGGATCGATGTGGTATACCGGGGTTGCCGCGCTGTCAGTGGATTGAATCAGGGCATGTGAAGCGTCTGGGGTAAACCATGGAAAGCTGTGTAGGTATGTATATTTGCGTGTGTGGACGTGTATGTATATACATGTGTATGGGGGTGGGTTGGGCCATTTCTTTCGTCTGTTTCCTTGCGCTACCTCGCAAACGCGGGAGACAGCGACAAAGCTAAAAAAAAAAAAAAAAAAAAATATATATATATATATATATATATATATATATATATTTGGAAAGCAACAGGTCTGGGTTTTTGTTGTAAGGTAATGTTTTCTCATCTTTTTCTACATGCATCTATGTAAAGTCATGCATACCTACATATACAGATATGTACACAAATACACACATATACAGTGTCTACAAAAAACCTTTTCTACTGTCATATATTTTCAAAGGCGATACAGGCTAAAGTTTATTTTGGGTACAAGCATATGACACTCTTAGGGTGAAATTTTGTGACATCTAGTAATTGAAACTAGTTTCTAACAGTGTAAGCACCCACCTCATGCCTCAGGCTATCCTTCGGAAAGGATGTTCTTTCTTTACTCCTCCTGACTGCCACTTCATATTGGGAATTATTCTTCTAGGCACTGTATTTCTTCCATCTGTGCTTCAAGATGTTCAGCTCTTACTATTCCATGGCGTAGAAAGCCCAAATTCTCACCTGGAAGCAAGAAAATGTGGGTACACATGAGATTTCTAGGTGTACTCATAAATGGATTCACTCCCATATACATACTTTTGATTACCATAACATTTCTTGGATAAACACAACTTCTAGTTGGGTGTGGGACACTGATGAACTGTAGAAATATGTGATGAATAGCTGTTTTGAACCTTAAAGAAAATCTATTTACTCATATTTCATATTCATGCATTTGGTTAATTGCTGCTGTTGCCATAAGAATCACAGGAAAAGAAGCCAACTTCCTTATATTATACTTGTATACAAGATACTGAAATACAATTTGGATGCCTCAGATAATTACAATTATCAAAAAAGTTGAAGCACTTTGCTACCAAATAGGCTGTTTGAAATGTTTGAACATAAGTCATATATGTTGTCTAATCAGTCAGCTGGTTTTTAATTCTTCTGAATTAAAAGCTGATTTTGTTTTTGTATTTACTTCATTATTATAAGATTTTTGGAAGCTAGATTTATCCAAACTCACATTTTATTGCTATCATAGTGTATGAGGCCTTCCATCCCTATTGACAGTTGATACTCTATTATTCACTGTAACTAATGGATCCCACATAACCTAGAATAGTCTCTCATACAACTTTAACTTGGGGTTTCACTTGGTTATTCTATCATTTATTAATATAACTTGTCAACCTGTTTGTAATTTGACGACTGCCTTGATTACATATCAGTTATTAATAGTCTAGATTTTGGATTATATATCAGTCTGGAGATTACTGCTGTTTATGAACTTAAATAACGTTAGGACATTTATGTGCTAGTACAGACTCATGTAACACTGTATACCAGGGTGTTCAGGTTTATTATGTTGTCATTAGAAAATTCACTAGTTGAAAAAACAAACTTTTTATAGTTATCAATTTTTAATATCCATATAACCTAACTTCCATTTTACCCAGTAAGATGCATAACTATTAGAGTATATCCTTTAAAAAGAAACAGTTATTTATGATTGCATTTAACCTTTTTCTCTTAAACCAAATTTAGTTACCAAATCCTTCATCTTGTTTGACCAACAGGGAAGCAACAGCAGTAACAAGGAAATGGCAACACCATCATTGCAGGATCGACTCGATGTTGTTAAGTGTGACACTATCGGCCTTCGTTACTTCTGATTTTCTCCAGGAACAGAGCTCCAGACAGAATGGCATCAGATTTAAAAGTTTGTATGATTCTGCTTCTTTGTCAAAGATCTTTTCAAGAAGGACCTAGAACATACTTAGAACTTGGTTCATTTTCTTTGTTTAAGGATTAAGCAAGCTGAACTGTATTCAGACATTACCTCATATAAGTAGGGCAGTCTTTTTGTTAAATTATTTTACTTTGTTATTTTTTCTTTAATAGTACCATTTATTTTCTGTTACATAGTCATTTCAGTCATGATACTTATTTAGGTCAACCATTACTTTTTCTCTTCTAAAATCCTATTTGACTTTTTCATAATTTATTTTCTCCGTGGAAGTCCTGTTTGAGGCCAGATTCTGAATGGCAAAAAAAAAAAAAAATAAGGTAAATGAAAAAGAAAGGAAGTGAAAAAGAACATGAAGACATGAGACAAAAAATATTAGTTATGTAAATGTATGGTGTTTGTAAGTTTTAATGAAAAAGTACACAATTACATGAGTTGTCTCAGTATTTTCTTGCATTTAGTATGTAGTGCTCTGTAATCTAGCTGGATTTTCAACTTAGATCACTTCCAAGAACCTTTATTTTTATAAATCTAGCTTACATTCACAAAATGTGATTTCTTCCTCGCTGTTACATCTCATTAAAGCCAGGCCATGAATAAAGTATCAACAAAGAGGCACAAGAAATGGAGAAAAAGAGGAAAAAAAAGTGAGCTGAGCTTTTAAAGAATTGGAAAATGTGTCTTATAATAAGGGGCAGGTTGTATTTGTTAGGAAAAATGTAAGGAAGAAAGAGGCCCAAGGTTTTGCCACATAGGGAGAGGAACAGATTATCAACAGCCTACCCTTGAGTGTAACTGTCCTACCCTTTTGCTTTTGTATTTATTCCTTTACTTTCTTTTGACAGTTCCATTCACTGCAATCACTTAATTGTGTGGTACAATACCATCCCAAAAGGTTCTTACTCATTGAATGAAAAAGCTCTGGGGTACCACATAAAAGCTGATTGTATAGGACACTGACTGTGTACCTGGGTAGCATTCATGCTTTCCTATAAAAATTTCATGTTGGAAGAGACTCCACATACTACATGGAGCTACTTAGCTAATTTTTCATTTGGCTGTTGAACCAGAGGGAGTAATGGGTAGGAGGTGCCTTCTGTTTTACTAACCTGTCTCCATCTCTAAGATCAGGAACTTTCGATACTATTCTGTCCTCCAGCAGATAACTTCTTCATGGACCATTGAGTCAACAATTACCTGTCCTTTCTGTGAACTGTGTCCTCATGAATAACCACTATCCTTCCTCACATTGACAGTTACACTAAGATTTATTTTTCTGCAACTCTTTACTCCCTTTAACTTTATATGTTGGAACATTTACCACCTTTGTCCTGATGTCATGCAAACAATCATTATTTCATGGTTACCTGTGCACTCTCCAGATCTCTCTTAATTTTGTTTCCATTCCTCACCACCAAATTCACCACTTTGTCTGTGTCCTAATGTAACTGATATTTGAGAATGATTCTGTGTCTCACTTTCTCCTGCTACATCTATTTACTTTCCAAAATAGCTCGTTATTCTACTTTCAAATTCTATTTACTTGTATTCATCTCTTACGTACTTTCCTTGTGCTTACCATGTTTTTATTCGTTTTTCTAATTTGGACTTATATTTTATAATCTTTGCCCTTCATTCATTCTTTGACAGATTCAGCTTTTGTTTCCAATTTCCCTTTTTATCCTCAACCATCTCTCTCAAATTATCAGTTCGGTGTGCTGTACTTCTCCTTCCATAACCGTCACCAATACTGCTACACACCACTTCAGTAGCCTGTAATTATGCATTATTAAACTGCTTCAAGACTATCCCTGCTTCACATTTTGCTTTTATTAATTAGATTCCCAAAGCATCACTCAATTTATCATGTACAAGCTCCTTTTCATACCCCATCTGTTTTGCTACTTTCTTTACTTCCTTATACTCCCTTTTCATCAAGACCTAATGATATTCTGGTTGCCCACTTCTAACTTCTCTGAGCAATTTTGATGATGCAGAGATAGTGAACGATTCAACACTAAAGATATGTGCAGTAATGTATAGCTGTAAAATCAAGGAAGATATATACAAATGGGTAAGACAATTTGGACATATGATCAAAAGAAATTGTTAGTAACCTTAAGAGCTTTCTAGATATGTGCAGTGACTGCAGTATCTTATGTTAATGGATAAATATTCTTGCAAGATCCTCTCGACAAAATATGTCATAAGGTGAAGTTAATATTTTGTCATGACTTTAATTTTTCTTTTTCAGGTTCGAGGTTGAGTACATTCTTCATTATGGAGAAAATCAAGCAGTTACGAAAAAGTTATGACATTGTATTTTGTACATTAACAAAATCAGAGTTCATTCATCTGACTTCATCTTAATTTACTTTTAAGTGTGCCGAATGTTAAAGTATTCACGCTATGCATATTTACCTGACATCCTAGTTTACTGTTCAAGCATATTAATTGTTTTAGCTGTTTGGGATTCATGAATGTTTAACGTGATTAAATAATCTTGAATCTTAATCTTGTGCCAGTATCAATGGATTCTTTGTCATTCTTACCTCTCTCCACTGCAAGGACAGTTATATGTTTAAAGTAATATGCTCAGTCTCAAACTGAAGGAAATGATGCGTTATTTGGAATTCAATACAAAGAATGAATATGAAGAAGATAAATGAATTTGAAATCTCTTCATGTCTGTATTGGAATTTGTGGCGATGACTAAAGCTGAAAGTGTGGCAGCATATAAGCTACTGATATATATATATTGAAAATATGTTGGTCTTTCAAAATGTTTTTGAAAGTTTAGACTAGAATATTATGAGATTAGGCCTGTAGTAGTGATCTGTATCTACTTTAAGCAGTTGAGAATGAATTTTAAAATCATGTTATTTTGGACATGTCTTCCTATTTACACATTAGATGTAAATATATCTTTGTAAACATATTTTTCTTACTGTGTAAAGACTTTTGACTAGCCTCACAATTGTTTACTTGAAGACATATGATAATGTTTTAAAAATCATGGTAAATATCAGAGAATTATTAAATGAACACAAAAATATAACAACTTAATTAGGCCAATGTATCTCTAGTTGTAGGTATCTTGAAATTCCTTCCTTTCATTGTACAAGATCTTTAATAATGATGCATGACTGTATTTTGAAATTTCCTCTTTCCATTGTACAAGATCTTTAATGATGATGCATGACTCTTTAGATGTTGCTCAAACAAATCAAGAGATTTTACAAAATCACCTGGTACTTTAAGGAATTATTTTCAGCGAAAAAATGTGCTGTATAGATATATCATAAGCTTTTTAAAATCATTGTAAGTAGATTATTTATGCTCATTCAGTGTTTGTTTAAGAATAAAGTTGAATACATTTATCTTCTCTGTATCATGATGAAATATCCTTTGAAGAATTAGATCTAATAAAATATATAGAGCCATCTCCCAGTCCATTATCATAGTAGATATAACTAAATTCCACTTAATACTGTGACTATAAAGCTGAAAAGTGTTTTAATATAGTTACTTTTCCAAAATTAGGTATCACACTTAAAGCTACTTTAATTTTGTTTCACAGTTTAAAGACTTTTCTTAGATGAGACACCAAACTGAAATCTACTCATTTAGGGAGCCTATGTTTTTTACTAAGCTTAGAATGTGTATATGGCAAGAACACCAATAAAATCTGAACAGTTTATTTTTTGTTTCTATATCTGAAAGGGGCTTTGAGCTTGTAAAAAACATTGTTAAGCTAAACTCCTTTCTTGCCCTCTCTTACAGCTGTCATATATTTAAGGCAGGGAGGACATGTGACTAATTATACATAATTATTAGACAATCATTTCTAATGCATGCAAAAATTCAACCAATGTATCCTAAGGAAAGTCTCTAAATTCTGTTGAAAAATAATGTGATAATCTCCTGCTGATCTGTAACTCACCTTGGACAAAGTCCCTTTTTTCAGCTGCCATGAGGGTAGTCTAAGGTCACAAAGGACACCAAATAATGACCCAATCTCCACTAGGAGGGTGGGAAGGGCAATGGGATAAGGACAAGAGAAGAGTCTAACCTAAATACATGCTCTTCACAGGCTCAAACCCAACTTTTGATGCAATCTCTCACTTGCCCTCACCCATACAGTCTTATAAAAATATTTACAGGGTAAGGAGGATTTGCTCAATAAGATCATATGAAATTACTACAAAGAGGACAGATGGCTCCAAACTGGCTTTATCTTGTAAGGGCTACAAGATTTGGGAGATATATTGTTCAAGCAATTATTCATTAACAAAGGCATGCTGTTAATGTAAATGTAAAGTAATGAGCATTGTTCTCAGAGAAAGAAGGCCTCAATATGATTATCATCTGGCAGAAATCTGTTTGTGAGAAAGACGGAAACAACATTGTCCTTAACCTGTCAATAGTCTCACCTTATGAGAACAGGTGAGGGAACTAACTGTCTGCTAGGAAATATTTGAACTGCATTCAGGTTCATAGATATGGATATATTCCCAAGTTTGATAACTGTACCTAAAGAAGCACAAAGGGCTCACAGAGAAGATGCAGTGAAGAGCAACAAAGATGGTACAAGAATTATGTGAGCTGAGTGAGAGGAGAAGGCAAAAGGCCTTCTGCCCACCTTGGAAGAAAAGAGTGAGGGGTCACATGGTACCAACCCATAAGCTGTTGGGACTGACTGATGATACTAAAAGTGAAAAGTTCTTCGAGATATGTAGGATTAGAACAACCAGATCTTATCATAAAATTTAAGCAAGTAACTAGTAAGGAAAAATGTGAAGAAGTATATTTTGGTATTAAGAGTAATGGATGAATTGAATATAATGAATGAAGGCATGCTTAATGCTAACAGCATACAGAAAATGAAGTTGTACTCACAAAGAATGTTGAAGAGAAGGGGCCCCACAAGTGTAAAACTCTCTTCCTGTACAATATAAATAGATAATAAATTTGCATAAATAGAAAATAAATTTGCAAAGTGACACACACACCATCTCATTGGCTATCTGGGAGAGTTTCAGAATGGGACTTCTCAAACGACTTTGAAAACAAAGGTAGTTTCACAAAAAAAGGAGGTACTGATGACCCACTGAATAAAGCGGTTGTCCAGTTTGATCAAAGCTACCAAAAAATCTTCTAAGATGAAAAAGGCAGATATATCCACTGCTTTTAGGCCAAAGTGAGCACATCTACATTGTTTGCAAATGGATCTGGGAGAGGGGACATAAATTGGCAATATGTGATAAGCTGTTGTTGCAAATTCACAGTCCAGGATTCACTCTTGTCACCATCTAAAATGCTCAGGATAAATGACTTGGCACTTAAGGCTCCCTTTGAATGGCATGTTACCAAAATCAAACTCCTCTTTTGATCTAGTTTATAAGTGTACACAATGCTAAGGTCAAAACTGAGCTGTTGCACTCCTGAAACAAAACATCATGGACCTTTGTGTGAAGGTACTGAAATCCCTTTCTTTGGATTTACTTCTTGAGGGAACTGTGCTGTGCCATTAATTGTTAAGTAATAGTTTAAGGGTTGGGACCAGTATCCTTGCCCACTAATGTCCTTATCTGTAAGGAAGCCCAACCATTCATGAGCAGCAACTGTGTAAACTTCCAATGATGGGAGAGGTGCCCACCCACCATTCAATCTCTAGGCTGAACATTCATCCACCAATTGAACTTTTGGCTGAACATCCCATATTGTATTCTCTTCTATTTTGTTTCTCAGCTTTGGTCAAAGGATAGCTTTATTCTCTCACTTCCTGACTGAAAAATGAAACCTTAGAAAGGAGCTTACATATTTCAACATAACTACCCAGTGGGTGGGTCCCTAACCAGACCTATGATTCTAAACATTTCTCTGTGCATATCCACTGCAGAAATTTCTCTTAACAGTTTCACTGTTTATAAGGGGACCAACTTGGAAGATGTACAAGAAAAAATGACCCAAGTGCAGAGCATGAAAAAAGAGGGCAAATGAGAGTTGGGGTGAGTGAGCATCAACAAACTTTAAGGAAAAAAATGTTTTGGAAGGATGTTAGTAGTGTTAGAAAAACAAGAGAACAGATGGAAACATCAATAAAGTGCACAATTGGGTAAGAGATAATATGCAGCGATGAGCATACGGAGTAATTAAGGATTGTTGAATGCTTTTGATGATGGAGTGGCAGATGTAGGGTGTTTGGGTCAGGAAGTATATGAAGTGAAAGGGTCATGACAAGAGGTTTGATGAAGTGGTTATTTAGGATTTTCAGTGTATGTATGGATCATGGTGAGGTACTTGAAGATTAGCAAAATGCACGTATAGTGCCATTGTATAAAGGCAAATGGGACAAAGGTGAGTGTTTGAATTACAAAAAGCAGAACACCACCACCTACTTTGTTTCCTTTATCCCTATTAAAAGGAATGTACCTTGGAATTGAGTATTCAGAAAGGAAGTCTCTGTGCTGATATCTAATAAAGATTCGAAAATGGCAATCATATCATAATTTCCTTCTAACACTGTTGTCACTAACTCCGAGGCTTTATTTCGCACACTCCAAGCATTAATAAAAAAATTCTAAGACAAAACTGAGACCTATCTGGAAAGATACTTACAGAGGGGGATGGGTCTGCTCCATATGGGTTTCATTTTTCTCACCAAAATATTCACGTAGACTCAATAATGAGGATACCAAACACACAACTCCCACTTCATGCAGGTGTAGTCTGTCCATCATAAACATAGCAGACTACATGTAAAAAGGTTGCTATAAGTTTATGAACTTAACTCCTTCCTGTTAAAAGAGGTTCACTAATCTATTATTTAGACTGAATGCCTTACTACAGAAGGCGTTACACATGCCAATCCTGGGAAGAACTGAAATCATAATATTATTAGTTTTATCTCAAAAACATTGAATAAACTGCCAATATTTCTCCAATAGCTCCTCCAATCTCCTATTCAGTACATCATGAGCATCTACATGACAAATAACAAGTGTATCATTGTTAGTACCACCAGAAAACTCGTCTACAACATTGACAGCAACATCTACTTGGCAAGCATCAATTTTGAGGATGCATATCACAGATAGAAAGAAAGAATTCATTCTCAGTAAACTACACAACAGAAATAAAAAGAGTGAAAGATGCTTTGGGTGATCAGGGCCTGAAAATGAAGGTGTATGAGGTGTGTGAGGGACAGAACGATTTTGAGCAATGTGGTATACAGAGGGCTACATTGCTGTCAATGGGCTGAACCAAGATACATGAGGCAGTTAGGGGGAAATAACAAAAAGCTCTGTGGAGCTTAGATGTGGTGAGGGGTTTTAGGTTTTGGTGCATTATAGATATGATCTAGACATTAAATGTGAGCAAATGAGGCTATTCTTTGTATGTTCCTTACAATACCTTGCTGACACTTTAAACTGCAAACAAGTATGAAAAGACAGAAAAAAAGGATACTGATACATGGAGTAGAAAAAGCCAGCCTGATAGCAGCACAGCTTGAATTATGAACTCTGGCTGGAACTGAATAGGTATATAACTTCATCTTGGTGTCATCCACTGATTAGCCAAGGGTTAGTGAGTGGCTACAATCATGTTTTAAGTTGTTCACAAAGGGTGAGTGAAAGGTGATGCCTCCTTATCAGACATTACTCATGCTGGAAGATCATGACCCATATATCCCTGAGAAATATATTTCATGCTCATGGGGTAGACTGTAGAGGAGAGAAATGAGATCAAAAGCAATGTAAGTAACTATTTATTTAGCTTTGATTTCATATAAGTGAACTCTCTTGTCATCTGCACAAGATGCAAGAGTGGTATAATCATTGAATTCTTCTAATGCCGGCTTGAATTGGAGATGTCTCACTGTGTCTTGGTGTTTGTGGAATATCTGGAGAATCTCTTCAGAAAATACTGCCTCATTTGAGTTGAACTGTCTTATATGGATATCTCCATTCACCAGGCCTGAAAAAGTAAGCGCAAATATACCATGAAATCATTTTTACTTCATATATTTTCGAAAGAATAAGATAGGAGGAATAATGCCTTCATATTTCCTGCATCTCAAAAAAGGAAAGTAAAAGGAGGGTAAGAAGAGGGGCCAGGAACCCTCCTCTCCTTGTATCTCAATTTCTGAAAGTGGAAGACGAAACTTAGCAAAGAGTACTCCCTGAAGGCTCAATCTGTGGTGCCTGAAGTTGTGTAGTTTTATGTATCTGGAGAAAGCATATGATAGATAGAAAGGTGCATATACAGATATATAAGGAATCCAAAAATTTCTCTTTTCTAATACTTTTACAATGGCAAAATTATTAATCTTACCTGTAGCCAAAAGAAAATTCTCTGAATTCTTGTTAACGTTTCTAGTAACTGCTACTGAAGTCACCTCATTTGACTCATTAAGGATAGCCTTCCTCACCCAGCAATTATCCTTCAGACCCCATAATGCAACTGTCTTGTCTCGAGATGCAGTCACAAAGTGATGTGAATCAGGCAACCAAGCACATGACCAAATAACACGTGAATGCATGGTATCTTTTTTGCTTGAAAAATCAGATTCTCTGTAAGTGAACCCTGAAAAATGTGTGAAAAACTGTTACAAACTGCTGTAAATAACATCAGAACAATGAAAACATATGTACAGATGCCAAATAAAGTTAACAAATATATATGTATAGTGCCTTAAGATGTCAATTGCATCTCAAAAAAGTTCCATCATTATACTTCTATCTATAATTAATCTAAGCCCAGTTTCTAGAAGAGTGTAGTGTTACTTGGGACATTCCTAAAGGTTCTTGCAGCCCAAGACCGTGCTACTTCCAATGGCAGGCAAATATAGAGTTCTTTGGAGTGAGAAGTTCTTTGACAAAACCGTACTTCCAATAATACAGCCTCGTCAAAGGTGACTTTTCACTCATGGTGTAACCTTATGTAGGCAGAATCTGGTAATATCATTATATAATTGTATAGATAATTCCTGTTATGAACTTCAACTATCACACCCAATTCTGATGATTAACTGCTGTTTAGCCTTTCACTTCCTCATGTCATAACTAGCAGTATGCTACCTATAACAATTTTTTTTATATATGACAATTAAATTTTTATACTAACATTTTTGTGTTTCCCATACAACACAGTTCAATCAAACTTCTGCAAAGTAGGTTCAAAACAATTCAATACACAGAAACAGTACCTGCACCATTCTCAACTGTCTCTCTCTTAAATACTGTCCAAGTACGATCACGTGATACAGACAGTAGATATTTATCATCTGGGGAAAAGGCCATCTGTGTGACAGTGAGGCGATGTTTAAATAAAACATCTAACTTGTGCCATGTTGCTGTATCCCTGAAATTATATGACAATGCATAATCATCATTAAAACAATAATAAAAAATCACTACGAAAACTGTAATAATCATCATTCGTATGGCAATGCAGGCATGTGCTTGTTGTCTTTTTCTGAGAAAGCCAAAAACAGAAATACCTAATATATGACATACGAGTTACTGGGAGAGGTTATAAGTCATACATTTGCTTATTCATCAAAAAGAGAAATGTAAGGGAAGACTTCATCACAACATGAAACCTTCTAAACCAGTATGACAGACAATCTCATCAGTGAAGAGTTCTTTGTGAGATACAAAGATAAAGCAATAACAGGAAAGAAAAAGAAACTAACCAAGACAGATAAGATATAAATAAGCACTTTCTTATCATCAGTGTATAAATGGAATAAGCTAAGTTATGATATAATGAATGATGACAGTAAATAATAGTTTAAGAGGTAGTTTGTTAGCAGAGTAATTTCAGGAGCTGGCATCCCAGGCCTACAAGTGTAAGACTCCCTTCCCATACTGTTAGACATGTAGGACAGAGCAAAGTTATGTCATTTACTTTGTATTTATCAGAATCCTACAGTTACTCTGGTTATAACACAGCGCTTCTCTGTAATAATAATAATAAACATAATTATACTAATAATAATAATACTAATAATAATAATAATAATAATAATAATAACAATAATATCAATCATAATATTACTCCAATACCCCTTTCAGAAAGGGTCCTGGTGTTACCCAAGAATCCCTTTCCCAGGGACTCATGCTGCTCCAAGACTGCATTACACTCAGTAGCTGGATCATGATGGACCCCTTCCAAGCAAGAAGATATCTGATGAGACTGTACTTTGTTTCATTAGATGACAACGGCACAATCTTGCTAAAAATGACTTTTCACTCACAGAGTTAGCTCAGGCAGGTGAAGTCTGGCAACACTACACTTCTATGTCACAATGACATATCTCTACAGTACTGCAAGACTGGACTACAAGAATTTTATTCATGAGACAACTTTACATCAAAAATCATATTTACTGGTCTGAGAATTTTACTCATTAAACTAGGTTGCATTAAAAGAACTGATTTCACAACAGTGAAAAATGATCATCTATTGTTACAAATTCATTTCCATTCACATGAGGTAAATGAACTGAATACATACACCTCTTTCAGGAACAAATTCAGAGGTGGGGTCTCCAATTCAACCCTCCAAGCTATCCAGAAGGATGGTTATCTAATAAAGAGAATCTCACCATGTATTTAGCGTGGGAAAGTGGCATAACTGGAGAATTTTGTTTCACCTGATGAGTAGGAGAATTTTGTTTCACCTGATGAGTTAAACTGTGCAAAATGAAAAACAAGAGGGACTTACATTAGCATGGAAGCTCATTTCACTTTAATACACTGGACATAGGTTGAGGATGTATCTGAGTGATCTTGGGAAACTGTCTGATGTGATCCACCTCATGGAATTGAAAATGGAGGATTAATGATAGACGAACAGACACCTAGATAATACTGTTAATGATAACTGATAGGCAGACAGGTTGAGAATCTTATCAATTAAACAGAGAAATTCAGTGCTAAGGAACTTGTTCTTTAACAAAAGTAGTGTACTACACTTTTAATGTCAATGGCTTCAGTCCCAGGGAAGGAGTGCGAGTGATAGGGAGATGTAAAGAGAATGCAGCATGAGGTCAAAAGTACGAGGACAGACAAGAGTTGGGGTTAGTGAGTATCAACAAACTCCAGGAAGAATAAAATATTGTTTTGTAAGAAGTTAACAGAGTGAGACAATCAAAGTAACAGGAAAACTGATGAAGGGAGAAATGGGAAAGCAGTAACAAGCACAGATCCACTGAACAATATATGGATTAAGTATTTTGAAGGACTGTTGAAAATCTTTGTCACCATGTAACAATGAAATATGTTCAGGTGCCTGAAGATTGGATCAATGCCTGAACATTGCCACTATATAAAGGCAAGGAGGAGAAAAAAGAATGTTCGAATTACAAAGACAAGGGTCTGTTGACTGTACCTGGTAAGTTGCATAGAAGGGTGATTGAGAGGGTGTTGGCATGCATAGAGCATCAGACTGAAGAGGATGAATGTGGTTTCAGGTGTGGTATAGGATGTGGTGATCAGGTGTTTGCTTTGAAGAATGTGTGAAATACTTAAGAGAAACAGATGGCTTTGCATGTGGCATTTATGGATCTGGAGAAAGCATATGATAGGGTTGATAGGAATGCTTTGTGGAGGGTCTTCCAAATGCTACTAGAAACAACAAGGAGTTTTTACCATGACTTTAAGATGTGTTCGCAGGCAGGAAGAGAGGAAGGTGAGTGTTTTCAGGTGAAGGTGAATCCATGGCAGGGGTATGTGATGTCACGGTGACTGTTTAATCTATTTATGGATAAGGTGGTGAGGAAGGTATATGCAATAGTTTTGGAGTGTTGGGCGAGTCTGCAGTCTGTCTGGGGTGAAGGTCCTTAGGAGGTGAGTCACATAACAAATGCTGATGACACAGCACTCACAGCAGATTTAAGCAAAAACTGCAAAGGCTGGTTTCTGAGGTTGGGAGAGTGTGTGAAATGGAAAAGTTGAGAGGAAATATGGGAAAAAACAGTTATATTCAGCAGTGGTGAGGGGCAGGTTATTTGGTATATGAATATGAATGAAGAGAACTTAGAGGATGTGGACTGTTCTAGATATGTGGGAGTGGACATGACAGCGAATGAAACCATGGGAGCTGAAGTGAGCCACAGCATGGTTGAGGGAGTGAAGGTCCTAGGCGCACTGTGGAAAGAGTACTCACTGTCTGTGAGGACAATGATGGATATGTTTGATTATACAGCAGTCCAATTGGTGTTGTATGAATGCAAGCCTTACGTGACAAAATACAGATGTTGAATATGTTGGAAATGAAATGTTTGGGGTCAATATGTGGTGTGTGGAAGGCAATAAGAAATGACAGGGTAAGAGAGAGGTGTGGTAGTAAGAGGGGTATGTATAAGTGAGATGAAGAAATGCTGAAATAGATTAAGCATATGGACAGCATAAGTGAGGAGAAGATTCCTAGAAGGGTATATATCTCAAAAGTACAGGGAACAAGGAAAGGAGGGAACCATGGAGGAGGTGGAAGGATGGAGTGAAAAAAGCTTTGTGTGCTTAGGGCCCAAATGTGCAGGATGATGAAAAGAGTGCTTGGGATAGAGCGAATTGGAGCAATATGGTATACAGAGGGCAAAATGCTGTCAATGGGCTGAACCAGGGCATTTGAAGCAGTTATGGGAAACCAAAGAGAGATCTGTGAAGCTTGGTTGTGGAAAGGAGTCTCTGGTTTTGGTGCACTATACACGAAGATAGAAAGTAGATGTGAGCAAATGTAGCCATTCCTTCATCTGTTTATGGTACTGCAATATTAGCAGATGACAATGAACAAATATGAAAGACGGCCATATTTTCTTCAAAAAGTTTCAGAATAGAAAAATCTATTCATAAATTTGTAGAAGGAGAAAATATAATGATTCGAAGAATTGTTCATGCTATGTCTGGCCCAGAGAACAACTGAAGAGAAACAGGCAACTTACCAAAGGATTATTTGAGCATCTATATTGTTAGCTGCTCGACATGAGGATGCAAGGATTGTCCCATCAGATGAAGCAGCCATGGCTATTAGGTCATTGCCATGACCATACAGCTTGGCAGCTTCAGGCCATAGTGTATTTTGCATTAACTGGTCTTCTGTTGCTGGAGCTGAAAATAACAACACATGGTAATAAGAAATTACAGACACTAAAACACACCACATATCACTTTATATCTTATTCATCTATTGCTACAAAGTATAGCACAAAAGTATTAGGTAGAAGTAGTCAGCAGGAACACTACATAAGACCCTCTGCAAACACTGCCCTAGAATTGCCCTCTGCCACGGCCTTTTAAGGGTGAGGCACTAAAGGCAAAGAATGGCACTGGAGTTCACTAGTTATGGTGACTCTATTGCCTTGGCCACTCCCTTGAGGGAGTTCCAAACACCTCTCTTTCCCCTTTCACTAGCAACTTTATTTCTTCATTCCGCCACATACTATCCTTTCTAATCTGTACTCCTCCCAACTTTTGCATGCCACATGCATCTCTTGCACCTGCCATCACTGCTTCCCAAAATACCTTCCACTCCTTACCCATTCTTCTAGCTTCATCTCTCTCACCTTTTGCTATTCTTCACTCAATTTCCCCAGGTATTTCTTATCATAAAGTTCTTTTCCAAGCTCACTTACTTTCACCATTCTCTTCTCACTGACAATGCTTCCTCTTTTCCATAAACCTCTACAAATCTTTATTCCCCCCTCCACAAGGTAGAGATCAGACAT
The DNA here is from genome assembly GCF_036320965.1 of Panulirus ornatus. Classification (NCBI taxonomy): domain Eukaryota; kingdom Metazoa; phylum Arthropoda; class Malacostraca; order Decapoda; family Palinuridae; genus Panulirus; species Panulirus ornatus. The sequence continues at coordinate 13,147,392 of NC_092226.1, read as the reverse complement.
CCCAACAGCTGCCCCTCTCAGTAAAACTTTCTCTTTTACACACCTATCAACTAAAATATACTCCAACAATGCAGGTGATAATATTTCCTACTCCTTATATATACTTATGTATGTCCCTCATTTTAAAATCTGCTATTCCAATCACCAGTCCATCTTCAGCACGATTCCATAAGTTGTACACCACTTCCATTCACTTTACTGAATATCCCATGTCCCCCAATTATACCCTCAACTCCCATATTATTTAACTTTGTATTTAAATCACCCATCACTAATACCCAATCTCTTGCATCAAAACTGCACACACATTCACTCAACTGCTCCCAAAACACTTGCCTCTCAGGATCTTTCTCCTCATGGCCAGGTGCATAAGCACTAATAATCACCCATCTCTCACTATCCACTTTCATTTTTACCTACATCAATGTAAAGCTTACTTCCTTAAACTCTCTCACAAACTCCCTCAAAGCATGCCTCAGCAGTAATGCTACTCCTCCCTTTGTTCTCTCACCAACCACGAAATGTGCTCCTAGGGCAATTCCAAATCATTCTTCCCCTTTACCCTTGAACTTTGTTTCACTCAGAGCAGGAACATTCAGTTTTCTATCCTTACACATATCACCTATCTCTCCTTTTTTTCTCATCTTGGTTATATCCATAAACATTTAGACACCCAAGCCTGAGCCTTTGAGGAGGATGAGCACTCCTCACTTGGATTCTTCTTTGGTTCCATCTTTGAGAAATTGAAATAAAAGAAAGGGAGGGTTTCCAGTCTCTCTCTCTCTCTCTCTCTCTCTCTCTCTCTCTCTCTCTCTCTCTCTCTCTCTCTCTCTCCCAAGATACCTACAACATGCAAGGAATACATTGGTTTAATTGTTTCTCCCCTACCCCATGATATATAAATACAAACATACATATATGCAAAAATTACAAAAGTATTAAGCATACATAAGATGCAGGTAAAACCACAAGAAAAAGTGAAAATACAAAGTGTCAAGCACTTGTGTATAATCACATTATCAAGACTGAGTACAGGTAGAGAGAACCAGCATATAATATATGTACCAACTGCCAATGAGTGTGGCAAGCAAAAGAATTACGAAACAAATTTACCTATGTTCTGGGAAACATATTTGGAATATTTTCACTGATAAAGTAACCAAATATATATAAACCATTTTCATTCATATCAATATCTCTGAATCTAAGAGACAATTCAACAATATTTCTGCTTCTCTAAGTATTTCTCACACATATTCTTCAAATCAAGCACATGATCCACATATCCCCTGTCATTCCTAAAGCCCCAGTGTTCCTTCCCAATCTGATGCATGCCATCCCCACTTGTCTCATTCACTACTCTCACATACAACTTACCAGGAAACTTCAACAAGCTGATACTTCTGTAATTCAAACATTATCTTTTATCTCCTAAGCCTTTATACACTAACATTATATTAGCATTCTACTAATCCTAAAGCACCTTGCCTTAAGCCATGTCAAAAATCCTAAATAATCAATCAACAACACTTTCACTTCTTTCCTTAAAAAAATCAACTGTAATCCCATCCATGAATGGACAATGAAATCTAATCCTACTAACCAAAAAGAGTGAGAGGTCTAAAATATGCCTGTACTTCTTCCTTCCCTTCATCTTGGATCTGTTGTTCTTCCTGAAGGTCTGCCATCATAACTGCTTTGTTGGACAAACCCAATGATGGTACTGATGCTCCCTCTCCAACTTCACACTTTGCTGAAGCAGATACATTCTAGAGGGCACTATTTTCAAATAATTAGAATATTTACTATCCAAAGAAAAATATATACTTTAAGGCACTATTTTCAAAAAATTACTCAATAGATAATTAACAAACAATTTCTCACCTACGTCATCTTGGACATCAATACCACAGATCTGACCAAAGTTGCGTATGAAATTAGCTGGAGCAACAAATCCACGTATAACTTTCTCTTCCGCTCCGGAAGCAAAACTATATTTTCCAAGGCTGCATATGCAAGCCAAATCATAACCATGGACCTGTGGGCGGCCAACCTCATGCCACACAACCTGAAGTAAGATATCACCTTGATCTACTGTTAACACTACAAAGGGAGATCATTTTACCACCATGAGCCTGCACATAGCCAATATTATTGCAAATTACCCAAAAAAAGAGAGAATTATGAAAAAAGTAATTGAGCAGTTTGATTTCATGGATATCATGGACAATTCCATTCCATTCACATAATCCTTAACCCATTCATCAATTTTGTTTCCATTACAGGACGGTCAAATAATTGATAATCAACAGTAGCATCTACTATGCAAGGCACTAGATTCCAGAATCTTTTTTGAAAATCTAACCTACCAGGCTGCTACATATTGTCATCCAATAGGTGCTAAAATCATTCGGAAATAATTTGCACAACATCCAGATTAGATTAGAATGCCTCAGTTTATCAATATATATCATGGAGTATCGAGCTTAGGCTTGATAAATGAAGGAATTGATTAAACATGAAGAGAATATTGCTCTGATGATAAAATAAATAAATATACTGTAAGGCATGTGTACGAGTAGGAAGAGAGGAGGAATGCTGATTTGTGGGAGAAACTGCAGAAGTTGGTGACTGAGTCTGGAAAAGTGTGTGAAAGGAGAAAATTGAAAGTAAATGTGAATAAGAACAAGGTTATTAGGTTCAGTAGGGTTGAGGGACAAGTTAATTGGAATGTAAGTCTGAATGGAGAAAAATTGGAAGTGAAGTGTTTTAGGTATCTGGGAGCTGACTTAGCAGCGAATGGAACCATGGAAGTGGAAGTGAGTCATAGAGTGGGGGAGGGGGCGAGGGTTCTGGAAGCAATGAGGAATGAGTGGAAGGAGAGAACATTATCTCGGAGAGCAAAAATGGGTATGTTTAAAAGAATAGTAGTTCCAACAATATCATATGACTGTGAGGCATGGACTATGGACAGGGATGTATTGAGGAGGGTGGAAGTGTTGGAAATGAAATGTCTGAGGACAATATGTGGTGTGAGGTGGTTTGATCAAATAAGTAATGAAAGGGTAAGAGAGATAGGTGTGGAAATAAAAAGAGTGTGGTTAAAAGAGTAGAAGAGGGTGTGTTGAAATGGTTTGGACATATGATGAGAACGAGTGAGGAAAGATTGACAAAGAGGATATATGCATCAGAGGTGGAGGGGACAAGGAGATGTGGGAGACCAAACTGAAGGTGGAAGGATGGAGTGAAAAAGATTTTGAGCAAAAAGGACCTGAACATACAGGAGGGTGAGGTAAGCAAGGAACAGAAAGAATTGGAACGAAGTGGTATACTGGAGTCAATGTGCTATTAATGGACTGAACCAGAGCATGTGAAAGGTCTGGGGTAAACCGCGGAAAGGTCTGTAGGCCCTGGATGTAGATTGGGAGCTGCGGTTTCGGTGCATTACACGACAGCTAGAGATTGAATTACATTAAGCATCCTTATATGACATACTGTTTTCTAGAAATGTAACAACTGTGCTATAGAAGAATGAACTGTATTACTATAGATCTGAACAGCATTCAAACATCTTTCAATCATGCTACATAGACTCATAATCGTTTCAAGAACTTTCCTTAATCTCCATATCAAATGCTTTTTCTACATCCATAAAAGCTGCTTACACTTTCTTTTTCTCTTAAACTTCCTCAAATACCTAAGTCCAAAAATCTTGTCTACAAAATGTCTTCTTTGTTCTTCATCATTAATCATTTTAGCTTGTTCAGTCACTATCCTACCACACATCATGTTAACTATAATGATATGATATACTCCTCTATAATTTTTCCTATAACTATTACTCCCTTTTCCTAAATATAGCAGAAAAATTAACACTTTCATCCAGTCAAAAAGCACAAAATAAATTTTCTGTGCTTCCATACTTTCCAGATCCATCCTCTTGCATTTTCATCCACACCCTTCATCTTATCACTCACCAACAACCCAAGCTTTACCATTCTTTAAGAGCTCTATCATTATTCCTACTACTTCCTTTACAATGTATTCATCTCCCATATTCCTACAGTATTCCTCTCTCAAACTTCTAATACTACAGTTTTCAGAGACACTTCTGGCACATCATGATTTCCAATCAGTTCTTTGAAACTCTCTCTACCTCTTAAAAACTTCACCTTATGTCAATAGCTTTCTTTTCTATGTTCGTCTAATACACCTTATCTCAATATACATGCCTCTCTTTACCTTTTATCTTCTTCTAAAACAGTTTGTTTTTCTCCTTTGAATTCTCTTTCATTTTTCTCCTGGGATCCCCACTTCCTTCCTTTCACTGAGAAGTACCATTTTTCTATTCAGGAGTACCTATCCTGAACTCTTCACCTTCCATTCACTGTCATGAACAAAAAAATCATGAAAAGAGGAACTGATGAATAGTATTTTTGAGGGATATTACCTACCTCACCGTCTGTCTTCTTCCATGGCGCATGGAGACGAGTGGTTTGGTCCTTACTGACTGATAACAAGTATCTGGAAAAAAGAAATAAGTTAATAAACCATTTCACATTCTGTATTCTGCAATGCAACCTATTCTAGCTACTATACTGCTAACAATTGAGTTAACTTGATAAATTCATAAAGAATTTTCTAACTAATTCTCATTCATTAAAGATATCTGATATCTTAACTACCAACTCAATTAAGAGGTTTCTCACTCTCACAGCAATGGTGTTAATCATGCATACCTAAAAATTACATCAAGGTAAAATTCATACAAATGCCATTCATAACCCCCAGATCAATAATAAAGAATTCTACTTATCTTTTATTTTGCAATCAGAAGTACAAATTGGTTCAGTATACCTGGAAATTTGTACAGGAGAGTAGTGACTGAGTGGCTGGTGGCAAAAACAGATCATCAGACTGAGGCAGAACAATAGCAAATTCAGAAATGGTAGAGGAATAAAAATCTGTGAGAAATAATTGGAGAAAGAGAGGAGCTTGTATGTGGCATTTATGGATCTGGAGAAAGCTTATGACAGGGTTGACAAAGATGTTTTTGGAAGGTGCAATGAATATATGGTGTGAGACGAGAGAAACTTTTGCAGTGAGTTTTTATCAAAAGAGTATGGAAAGTAGAATGAGGAAGGGAGGAAGGTGAGTGTTCCAAGTAAAGGTAAATCTGCCACCAAGGTTGTTTACTCAGCTTATAGAAGGGGGGTTGAGGGAGGTCAATGTGACGGTCTTAGTGAGAAGGGCACGTCTACAGTATACTGAAGGGGGGGGGGGCTAGTCAATTGCTGTTTACAAATAACACAGTTCTGGTGGCAGACTTCAGTGCAGAAGCTGGAGTCTAAATTTGGAAGAGTCTGAAAGGGGGACACTAACAGTTAATGTAGATAAACGTAAGGTGATGAAGTTCAGCAGGGAGTCAACACTGGTTGTTCTCTGTGTGAGTTTGAAAGGTGAGATGCCATTAATTTGTAATGCTGGGGACTCTTGTCCTTAAATAAACATGAAAGTTACAATTGGCAACTGAGCAGTGTGGGTGGTAAGGAGCCAAGGGAGTAGTTAAACCCTCCACACCTCCTTTTTGAACACAAATTCCACAACAATACATCCCCACATACAAACACACATACATAAAGTCAACTTTATGGTATGATTCCTGTGCATTCTTACTGTGCTGTTTTTAACAATACTTATGGTAATCATGGAAAAGAATTAACTAAGTTTGAGATTACTGATTCAAATAACAATACTGAGGCTGGTAGCTCCAAGGCCTCCCCTCAATACATACGCACATACTCCTCAGCAATATACCATACACACATAAAATCACTAAATTGTCTTTCTGGTGCTTTTGCACTGTTACTGTGCTATGTCTAATGATACAGTAATTGTACAACAGCAACAATAAAATATCAATGAATTACATCAAATGGTAAGCCAGAGAAGTGAGCATGGGAGGACACTCCGCACACACATCACTGCCACTGAGTTGACTTTCTGGTAATATCAAATGGCTGCTTTGCATGTTCAGCTACACAACAGTTGTAATGATGTGAAACATTTAAAAGAACAAAGAATTCCTAACAACCTTCAGGCAAGGAGGAGGGAGATGAAGGAGGACAAGTGATGGTGCCTGGTTTAATTTTCAGTGAGTGGCATAAATTCAGTTCTCAGTTTACAACCTGGAGATGTTGGCACTAAGTTGACTCTATTATGATTTGATGAATGCTTTGCACTCTTACTGTACTGCATTTAGTAGTTTAGTCACTGTAATAAGGTAATAATGAAACATCTAAAAAAGAGTAAAAGTAAATTCTTATCAATTGGAATGAAGAAGACAGTGTCTGTATGCGTGTCTACACAGCTTTGCGGGCAGACTAAATGACAACACACACAGGAAACTTTTAGGGGTGAGTTTCTGGTAAAATTAATCATTCTATGTTATGTTCCAGCACTGTATTTGCTAATAATTCTGTAATTTTACACCTTCAAAGTTCATAAGCTTTTAAGCATTATAACTAAAATGTCAAATTGACTGGGAAAAGAGTGTTAAGAGCCATTGTTGTTATTCAGTTTTCTTTTTAATTAGGCATTTTGTCTTGTGGTAAGTTTGTGCATGCACACAAGTGACTCTTGAGTTTTACATTCACAATTAATACTGATTCAAATACTGAAAAGTTGAACATTATTTGAACATTTTTAGAAGAATTCTGGAAAAATTACAAGTATAATGAATGCTTTTCATAACAATGCCTATCCTGAGAAGGAAACATGAATAGTATTTGGCAAGGACCATTTGTATGGTAAGAACGTTTGTCTTAGAAATATTCTTAACACCTTAAGAAGTTTTCACTGTTCTTTGGCTGGTGGATGTAGTTTGATGTTGATGGCCTTCATGCCTTCACAGCTAATAAGCCTAAAGCCTAAACATCCAACCAACCATAATGTTTAGAGGAAAATAATTTGGCCAAAATGTGGTCATGATTCTTAAAGATTACCTACAAGATCTACAGTAGTGAAAGAAACTGTATGCCTTGCATATGAAACTGAATTCCAGGAGAAAGAAGAGATAAAGCTTACAAACTTGTGGGCATTCACAGGGAATAGTCATATAATAATGATCTATTGATGCGTAAGCAAGATCAAGCAGCCCAGGGAGCCACTGAGCCTACACCTGAACCTGAACTTGAGTGATATTATAACAAGTGCTCAGGAAATTCTGCAGCTAATTACTTACAATGATCCTTATCAAAAAAGTTGTTTAAAAGTGGCAAAAGGGCCACATGACCTAACTCTCTACCATAGAGAATTTCTACTAGAAAAAGCAGATGTATGCAAAGCAGACAGTCAGTATGATTCAAAACCAAAATCTGCTAAAATTCAACTATTGGAAATAGGAATAATATTTGCTGATGATGACAATAATGATAAGCCTTCCAATATGGATTCTTCTCCCTTGGAGATACTTACAGATGATGATGATGATAGTACTGTAATCCTTTTATAATTAACTATTTGTTCAGTATAGGGAAGGAGTCTTACAACCATTTGTTATTGCACATAGAGATAAAGGTAAACTGGTAAGGATATTCATACTGTGGTATGGAGGTACCTGTCATCTTATATAAAAGTCAATTAATAATTAATAAGACACCCTAATACACCATTTCCTTCAAAATTACATATATTTGCTGTGTCTACATTACAAATTATCTTTACTTCACTCCTCTCTAGTTTTCTTTTTCCTATACAAACTCTCCTCTGGCTATAATTGCCAAGGCAGCACCCACTAGATCAATCTTGTACTTATTAATAGATTTTTCCTTTCTTACTGTAATTCTATCATTAATAAAACAAGCATTCAACTTTGTCTTGGACAACTGTGGAGATTGCATATATGTCTGAGCAAGACTTTACATGCATCAACCTGTATCACTTGCAAGATAATCAATTACAGATAAATATCAAACAAGTATAACATTACGCACCCATTTCTCAAACCACTTACCTGCCTTGTGGATCCCAAGTGATGTCAGCAACTTCATCAAAGTGTCCACCAACAACTACACAAGGCTGCCAAGCTCCTGCTTGATACTCCCAAAGATGAAGTCCACCCTGAAAATACAAATTGTCTCTAACAAGCTATATACTGACATGTATCTCAGAATTCAGTTAGGATACTGACATCCAGGCTCCATTATCCTTTCCATGGTTTACCCAAGACGTTTCAAATGCTCTGGTTCAGTCCATTGATAGCACATCAACCCTGGTATACCACATTGTTCCAATTCGCTTTATTCCTTGCATGCCTCTCACCCTCCTGTATGTTCAAGCCCCAATCACTCAAAATCTTTTTCACTCCATCCTTCCACCTCCAATTTGGTCTCCCATTTCTCCCTGTGCCCTCCACCTCTGACACATATATCCTCTTTGTCAATCTTTCTTCACTCATTCTCTCCATATGTCCAAACCATTTTAACACACCCTCTTCTGCTCTCTCAACCACACTCTTTTTATTTCCACACATCTCTCTTACCTTTTCATTACTTACTCGATCAAACCATCTCACACCACTTATTGTCCTCAAACAATTCATTTCCAACACATCCACCCTCCTCTCTACAACTCTATCTATAGCCCATGCCTCGCAACCATATAACATTGTTGAACTATTATCTCTTCAATTATACCCATTTTTGCTCTCCAAGATAATGTTCTCTCCTACACATTCTTCATCTTTCCCAGAACCTTCAGCTCCTCCCCCACCCTGTGACCCACTTCCACTTCCATGGTTCCATTCACTGCTAAGTCCACTCCCAGATATCTAAGACACTTCACTTCCTCCAATTTTTCTCCAGTCAAACTTACATCCCAATTAACTTGTCCCTCAACCCTACTGAACCAAATAAGCTTGCTCTTATTCAAATTTACTCTCAACTCTAATTCTAATTAATAACCTGCCATTATATGAGGATGGGTGTATCAATATTTCACAAGTACAATGGAAACCTTAATGGTGTAGAGAATTACCTGATAGCTGCACCCCAACACTTGAGTTGTGTCTGGACTAAATTGGCAGCTGTAATAGCCTTCCATATTACCACCAACTTCTCCAAGCCGAGCTACTTCCAACCACATGCCACTGCCACTGCTGGATCCACCTTCTGGCTCCCAAATAATAATAGAACGGTCCTGTGTCTTAGAACAAGTAAGAAGCTTATAGGGCTGATGGCTTCCACTGTCTGAGGAGAAAAATTGGAAACGGTACAGATTAATCATTATGAACCTAAGAAAAGATACCTAACTGCGATGTTGTAAAGTTCTAATCAAACTAATTCACATAGCAATGAAATATGCAAATGTGATTTTCATTATCATTTACAATTCAAAAAGCTATATCTGGTTCATGTACTTGTGAAACAATCATATTTTTCTTTCAAATACACAGAAAATTCATGGTGACATTAATACCAAGTCATAAGTATGAAATGTAGCCATAACGCTAACACAGCATGTCCAAATGAGTACTCTGTGAGATAACAAAGTATACAGAAAACAAATACTTACAGTCTTGTTGAACAAAAATTTCAACACTGGAACAGAAAATGTTTGTAATACAATCTAATCATGATAAGTAATCACAGAGGACTTTACAGAATGATGAAAAGACTTCAAGCCAGATTCATACTTTTCTGTATATACAATCTTAGAGAAGAAAGGAAGAGGACTTAGTGACATAGCAGAATATGCTACATATGCATACCATTGCCTTATTGCCATTGATGTAATGATGTTTCCTTCATCTAACTTTTTTTTTTAAATTCTTTATCATGAAGGGAAGGATGTTTTAATCCATCACCTGAAAATAGGCCCAATAACAATAATTTTGCAAGAAAGCATGGCACTGGCCAAAAAGCTGAATATTCCTGAGAAACTGGATACCCTTTTCCTCTAAAATTATGGATGATATATTTTTACCTTCCCTTCCATACCACTAGAATAGTGGGTGAAATATTTCAAAGTTCAGCATGTGGTGGAAGAGTATCACACAATCTGGGAACTGGTGAAGGGGATGAAGCATCATGACTGACGAATAAGATGTGAATTATGATGACTCCTTTCAGCACTTTAATTCAGTTTTGCAGAATTTGTAGAGCACTAGAACCTTGCAGCTTTTCAGTGCTTTCTAGCATGAAAAAATATCTAGAAACAATCTTCTTTTCTCATACTTATTCATTCTTTCTTGCAAAAGCAATGTAGTGCCAGGAACAGACAAAGAATGGCTTCATTTGCTCACATCCTTTCTTAGCTGTCATGTATAATGCATCAAAACCAGAATTCTCTATCCGCAACCACACTCCACAGACATTCCCATGGTTTTCCCTGACTGCTTCACATACCGGATTCAGCCCACTAACACCACGATACCCTCAGTATACCACATCACTCCAGTTCACTCTTTCCCATGCATGCTTCAAACCCTCAAGCATGTTCATGCCCCAGACACTCAAAACCTCTTTCACTTGACGTAGGGCTAAATAATCTAGTACCCAAATTTGCAGATGACACAGAAATTGGCAGTGCTATATTAGCTGTAAAAATAGGATAAGATTACAAGAGGAGCTAGATAAAATAACTAAATTTAACATCAATAATTGTCACCTGTTACAAGTAGAACATTCTCATTATGAACTGATGAGCCACAAGATAAAGAGATCTAGGGGCCAAATTCTCCCCGCAATGCAATGAAGCTGCCAAGGAAGCAAACAAGTTAGGATTTATAAACACAAACTTTACATACAAAAGCAAGGATGTGATATTGCCACTATACCTAAGTCTAGTCAGACCACATCTTGAATACGTAATGCAGTTTTAGGCAATGCACTTAAGTAAGGACAGTCTTAAATTGGAAGCAGTGCAGTGAAGAGCAACTAAATTGATTCCATCCTTACATAACCTACCATAAGAGGAGAGACTGTAAGAATTAAACTTGTTTTCCTTACGCAAGAGGTGCCTCTGGGGCAAATTAATAGAATGTTTCAAAATGACTAAGGATTCAACAATGCTGATATTGAATATTTCTTTACAACAGAACTAGCATTATTGATGAGAGGAAATGGATTAAAATTTAAAAGGCAATGAGTTAATCTGGACTGTTTGAAACATTTTTTTACCAACAACAGTACTGATACATAGAATAAGCTCCTAGAAAATGTTGTTCAGAACAACATCATTAATTAGGTTTGATCATCACTTGTCACACTCTGGTATTGCATAATTCAATAAACCAGTCATCATAACGTTGTGGTATATCATAATAGCTTCTCAACCACTGATCTCTCCCTGGCCATGTTGTGGTATCATACTAACACTGATAAATTCAAGTTGCCTACTTTGAGCGAGTAATTAAGAATTACAGTATCATTCTTCAACATCGGGAATATCATAAGCATAGGAAGTCAAGAGGCTAGAGCTTAAGTTTATCCTAAGTAATGTCTTATAACAAAAAGGGAAAGGATGCATGTTATTGGTGATGAGATGCATGACATATTCATGTTCATTCTACTTTATGACTTCCCTTCAGGTTTGTTGATCCTGCAAGGTACTTTTCTACCTGTTTTCCTGCCAGCATGTGCTCACAAGAGTGCTATTCATTTATTTTTGTTTGTTTGTTTGTTTGTTTTCTTAGCATTAAGGCCAGACCACCTTGCTTGGACCTCGGGTCTGTGTGGTCTGTGCATCCATGTAATTCTATGAACCTCATCATGTGCTTTCTCCACATCCATTAATGCCATATACAAATCTCCTGTTTCTCTAAGCATTTTTGCACACATTCTAAGGCAAAATACCTACCATTCACCACAATGCTTCTCCCATGTTTGATGCTCTGTGCAAGCCACCACCCTTTAGATCACTACACTCAACCAACTTATGCCTCTTCAAACATTAAACATTCACTTTTATTTCAATTGCCTTTACACTCACTCAGCTCCTCCCAAATTAGTTACCTTTTTTCCTTACTCCTCTCAATACTAAGTGCATAACAACTAACAATCACCATCCTCTCATAATCACTATCACTTTTACACATATAAGTCTGGTGCTCACTTTTTTACTCTTTCACAAATTCCCACAACTCCTTCAGCAGAAATGCCACCCCTTCCATTGCACTTGATCACACACCAACCTCTGACTTTATCCCTAAGACATTTCCAAACCATTCTTCCCTCTCCCCTAAGTCTAGGTGTCACTCATAGATAGAACACCTAGATTTCTCTCCTCAACATATCACCAATCTCTTCCTGCTCATCATCCATTCACATTCAGATATCTGAGAATGAACCTTTAAGGAGAATGAGCACTCATCTCTCCTTCTTCTGTATCAAATTTTAGAAACAGCAACTCAAGGAGTAAAAGTTTCCAGCCCCTTCACCCATTCATATTTGTTCATTGTTTCCCCTGTTAGTTAGGTAGCACCAGGATATGAATAAAAGGCCTCATTCACTCACATGCATTCTATAGCTGTCATGTGTAATGCACCAAAGCCACAGCCCTGCTATCCACAGCCAGGCCCACAGACCTTTCTGTGGTTCCCCACACCACTTCATATGCCCTGATTAAGTCCCATGATTTCATGTCTATCCATATATACCACATCACTTCAATTCACTCTATTCTGTGCACGCCATTCATCCTTACGCACTTCAGGCCCAAAGCACTCAAAATCTGTTTCATTCCATCATTCCATCACCAGTTTGGTGTCCACTTCTGCTTGTGACATCCACATCCACTCTTCTTATTCATTCTCTCCAAGTGTCCAAACCATTTTAGCACACTCTCTTCAACTCTCTAAACCATACTCTTCTTATTACAGCACCTTTCTTACCATATCATTACTTATTCAATCACACTCTCCTCACACATGCTGTCCTCTAATATTTCATTTCCAACACACCCATCCTCTTCTGAACATTCTCATCTATAGCCTATATCTCACATCAATACAACATCACCAGGAACCCAAAACTAACCAGTGAACAACACATTTTTATCCAAAATTTCTTGAGACTTTTTTCCATCATTGTTATATAATTCATATATGATACTGAGACTCCTATATTTTTGGCAGTTCAATGGTACATGTTCAACAGTGCTATTACAGCTGCAGGTGTTTCATACCAGGGCAGGTTTCCTTTCCATTAAGTGACCATGGTTCAACACAGATCAATCCTCAGTCAACAAACAAGTGTCTCAAAACAGCAATTCCTGTTGAAGGAAAAATGCCATTTTTCGACACCTTTCTTTATCCACGACAGTTCTTTATCATTCTGGGATTCCATGTCCCACCTAACATGCCATTTAAATCTACCATAATTATTCAGTCTGTCCATAAAATTAATGTGAGGCATAACACTCACACTGCTTAATATAGCTGCTTTAGCCCTAGCAACCGCTGTTTCATCACTCTTAATACCAATAATTCATGATCAGCAGCAGATTTCTACACTCTTATGCTTTAAAGGGATTCTTCTCATCTATTCTTGAATTTTCTGAAACATGGAATGCACTGGAGCATAGTATTATGTAGCTTGGAATCCACTCCAGGAATTGCTCAGTAACTTTAAGTGCAGCCTGGAGACCATAAGATTTTGTAATAAATATGGAAAATTCTCCAGGTAATTTTTCTTAAATAGCTACAAGAAAACCTACAGCATCACATTTTGAGCCAACAGTAAATATCTCTTCTGTTTACATTAAAAGTATCATGCTGAAGGTATTTCCTTTTTTGTTATCAGAATTCAATGTTGGTTTAGGTTTTCATCCAATCCCTGCAAATTTTAAGCTCAGGAACCTCCAGAGGGGAAACAAAGCAAAACCTACTTCTTAAAAGTAAGTCTGTCCAAACCACTTTTATTGAATGAGTGAGGAAAGATTGACCAAGAGGATATATGTGTTGGAGGTGGAGGGAACGAGGAGAAGTGGGAGACCAAATTGGAGGTGGAAAGATGGAGTGAAAAAGATTTTGAGTGATCGGGGCCTGAACATGCAGGAGGGTGAAAGGCGGGCAAGGAATAGAGTGAATTGGATCGATGTGGTATACCGGGGTTGACGTGCTGTCAGTGGATTGAATCAGGGCATGTGAAGCATTTGGGGTAAACCATGGAAAGTTCTGTGGGGCCTGGATGTGGAAAGGGAGCTGTGATTTCGGGCATTATTGCATGACAGCTAGAGACTGAGTGTGAACGAATGGGGCCTTTGTTGTCTTTTCCTAGCGCTACCTCGCACACATGAGGGGGGAGGGGGATGGTATTTCATGTGTGGCGAAGTGGCGATGGGAATGAATAAAGGCAGACAGTGTGAATTGTGTGCATGGGTATATATGTATGTGTCTGTGTATATATATATGTGTACATTGAGATGTATAGGTATGTATATTTGCGTGTGTGGACGTGTATGTATATACATGTGTATGGGGGTGGGTTGGGCCATTTCTTTCGTCTGTTTCCTTGCGCTACCTCGCAAACACGGGAGACAGCGACAAAGCAAAATAAAATAAAAAAAATATATTTTTTGTTCTCATTAATAGGAATGAAAAACCATGGTTATTCATCAAATACCTTAGTCCTCTCAGCAGCAAAAACATACTTACATATATGGTTAGATGGTGTACATTTAAGCCTAGAGATACTTAAAGCTAAGTTTTGCATACCTCAAATCCACAGGAAGCTAGCTAAAATCTAAATAAAGAATTCAAAAATGAGAATCTGAATCCTCCAGTGCATATTCTTATACCAAGATTACGGACAACATCAACCATTATCAGGATGTTAATGGATCCCATGACAGATAATGAACATATTAAGGCTACATGGGGGGACCAGTTGTCTTGAGGATCCTGAGCATATGTGGGATGCATGAAGGTGTAAGAGCAGGATATCACCTGAAGTTAAGAAATTTAATGGGTATTTCTACAAAAAAAAGAAAGGAAAATACATGTGAAGCAAGACATAGGATACACAGAGCTATGAGGAAATCAGGATACAGGGTTTTGTGATGCAAATGGTTAACAAAAGACAGGGCATGGGGGGGGGGGCATAAAGAAGTAGGATAGTGCATTGAAAAAAAATCTAGAAAAACCAGCAGATACTATGGGATGTAGAGAAGAATATGCAAGCACCATCTTAATGTACAGTGAAAGAGGGCACATGAGATACTAACTTTTGAAGAGTATGAAGGTCATAAAAAGTGTCAGAGTAACTTTGTGTTCTATCTATAATGAATTTACTAATTTTACCTTTCAGAACAGGTCGAGCCCAATGCACTTCAGACACAAGTCCTTCATGTCCTGCTAAAATGGCGTCAAGTAATACAGAAAGGATAACATCTGCAGTATCTGATGGTACATTAAAAATTATGCTCCTTAGCCTCAGTTCTTTGTTCCCTGCATTTAGAGTATCTTGTAATTGTTCATTACTTTTCATGTAAGAAAATCTCCATAATCGAACAGAGGCATCTTTTGATCCACTGGCAAGCAGCAAACAACCATCATCTGAAATATATGCATATGATGAACTGGTATGAAACTGAGAAGATACATAACTACTGAGAAATTGCAAATAGTAAACATATATTGCTTTGGTACCATGAATTGTTCATAACAAAAAGGCACAATATTACAATAACTATCCTCTATTTCAACAAAGTATTCATTTGTCAGTTCCTTTAACCTTTCTGAAACAATCCTCCTCTCACTTTCATACTGCCCTTACATTAGAAATAATGTTAAAGTTATCATTCAACAACAATACTTCCCCTCTTACCTTCTTTCATGAAATCTAGCGTCATAACCCAGTCTTCATGACCATTCAAAACAGCCACTGGGTAATAATGACCCAACTCACAGGCAGTCAAAATATGAATCTTGCTGTCATGTCCACCACAGACAAGTGCTGGATATTTTGCACCTTCTATGTCAAACAACTGTAGGCTCATTACAAATGTCCTTGCAGGAGGTGCAAAAGCATTAAGACACTCAAACTCTCCTGGAATGATTGTTTGTATAAGTAAAAAGGGCATATTCATATATATATGACAGACTTGCCTTTAAACTATTTAAAATCATATCTAAAAGTGTAAAAGGCTCACCCTCATGTCTTTCTTCTTTATAAAGATGTTAATGTGAGCTGCTATACAAAGGAATAAAAACAGAAATATACCATTGGGTCCTTTCAAAGTTGCTTGTGAGTAAGGAAGAAATCAAAAGCTCAGAGATTACTGTAGTAAAAGCAAGAAAGCAAACAGATGAGGAGAAACATCTTTAACCTTTCTTTGTAACTGACTAGGCACTAATAATGACTGCGGTGGACTTAAAACAAAGTATCTGTCAAGTCTATTCTTAAATGAACCAAAGGTGTTGCTTTCGACTACCCTAACTGGTGAATCATTCCATATGTTAACAATCATGTTGAAAAAAATTATTTTGCTTCCTTCAAAGCAAAATGCTATTCACATCCATTCTCTAGATGTCATGTGCAATGCAGCAAAAATTACAGTTCCTAATTCACAAAAAGGTGCCACAAACCTTTCCAAAATTTACCTCAGATGTTTCACATGCCTTGGTTCAGTCCACTGACAGGGTATTGACTCCTGTATACTACATCATTCCAATTCACTCTATCCCATCCAATGCCTTTCACCCTTCTGCATTTTCAGGCCCTAATCACTTAAAATCTTTTTCATTTTTCCTTTCATCTCTAATTTGGTCTCCCCTTCTTGTTCCCTCCATTTCTGACACACATATTCTCTCTATCAACCTCTCCTCACTAATTCTCTCCATATTTCAGCACAAACTCTTCAGCTCTCTCAACCGCACTCTTTTTATTACCATACCTCTTTCTTATCCTTTTATTACTTAATCAAACAATACTACCTGTCCTCAAATATTTCATATCCAACACCTCCACCTCCTCTGCACATCTGTATCTAAAGCCCATCCCCCACAACCATAAAACACTGTTGGTACTACTATACCTTCAAACATACACATTTCTGCCCTCCCAAATAACTTTCCTTCCACATATTCCTCAATGTTCCCATTACCTTCACCACCTCATCCACCCAATGACTCATTTCTGCTTTATATATATCAAATCTACCAGACAGCTACAAGGATACACAAAGAGGGGTGACCAAACAGAAGGTACTTAGACAATGCTTTTACCTTCCAAATATGAAGAGAGATAAGCAAAGAAGTATTCAGTATCCTAATCATTCTAACCAAAATCAATCAGTAGACAGATCGATGGACACCCCTGACATAATATGGCCTTCGGCTTTTCCCTGGGGCACAGGAATTGTTGTTAAATATATAAAATAAGCTTGAGTGGGAGAAGTATAAAAGAAAGAGACAGGAGGTCAAGAGAAAGGTGCAAGAGGTGAAAAAAAGGGCAAATGAGAGTTGGGGTGAGAGACTATCAGTAAATTTTAGGGAGAATAAAAAGATGTTCTGGAAGGAGGTAAATAGGGTGCGTAAGACAAGGGAGCAAATGGGAACTTCAGTGAAGGGCGTAAATGGGGAGGTGATAACAAGTAGTGGTGATGTGAGAAGGAGATGGAATGAGTATTTTGAAGGTTTGTTGAATGTGTCTGATGACAGAGTGGCAGATATAGGGTGTTTTGGTCGAGGTGGTGTGCAAAGTGAGAGGGTTAGGGAAAATGATTTGGTAAACAGAGAAGAGGTAGTAAAAGCTTTGCGGAAGATGAAAGCCGGCAAGGCAGCAGGTTTGGATGGTATTGCAGTGGAATTTATTAAAAAAGGGGGTGACTGTATTGTTGACTGGTTGGTAAGGTTATTTAATGTATGTATGACTCATGGTGAGGTGCCTGAGGATTGGCGGAATGCGTGCATAGTGCCATTGTACAAAGGCAAAGGGGATAAGAGTGAGTGCTCAAATTACAGAGGTATAAGTTTGTTGAGTATTCCTGGTAAATTATATGGGAGGGTATTGATTGAGAGGGTGAAGGCATGTACAGAGCATCAGATTGGGAAAGAGCAGTGCGGTTTCAGAAGTGGTAGAGGATGTGTGGATCAGGTGTTTGCTTTGAAGAATGTATGTGAGAAATACTTAGAAAAGCAAATGGATTTGTATGTAGCATTTATGGATCTGGAGAAGGCATATGATAGAGTTGATAGAGATGCTCTGTGGAAGGTATTAAGAATATATGGTGTGGGAGGCAAGTTGTTAGAAGCAGTGAAAAGTTTTTATCGAGGATGTAAGGCATGTGTACGTGTAGGAAGAGAGGAAAGTGATTGGTTCTCAGTGAATGTAGGTTTGCGGCAGGGGTGTGTGATGTCTCCATGGTTGTTTAATTTGTTTATGGATGGGGTTGTTAGGGAGGTAAATGCAAGAGTCCTGGAAAGAGGGGCAAGTATGAAGTCTGTTGGGGATGAGAGAGCTTGGGAAGTGAGTCAGTTGTTGTTCGCTGATGATACAGCGCTGGTGGCTGATTCATGTGAGAAACTGCAGAAGCTGGTGACTGAGTTTGGGAAAGTGTGTGGAAGAAGAAAGTTAAGAGTAAATGTGAATAAGAGCAAGGTTATTAGGTACAGTAGGGTTGAGGGTCAAGTCAATTGGGAGGTGAGTTTGAATGGAGAAAAACTGGAGGAAGTGAAGTGTTTTAGATATCTGGGAGTGGATCTGTCAGCGGATGGAACCATGGAAGCGGAAGTGGATCATAGGGTGGGGGAGGGGGCGAAAATTTTGGGAGCCTTGAAAAATGTGTGGAAGTCGAGAACATTATCTCGGAAAGCAAAAATGGGTATGTTTGAAGGAATAGTGGTTCCAACAATGTTGTATGGTTGCGAGGCGTGGGCTATGGATAGAGTTGTGCGCAGGAGGATGGATGTGCTGGAAATGAGATGTTTGAGGACAATGTGTGGTGTGAGGTGGTTTGATCGAGTAAGTAACGTAAGGGTAAGAGAGATGTGTGGAAATAAAAAGAGCGTGGTTGAGAGAGCAGAAGAGGGTGTTTTGAAATGGTTTGGGCACATGGAGAGAATGAGTGAGGAAAGATTGACCAAGAGGATATATGTGTCGGAGGTGGAGGGAACGAGGAGAAGAGGGAGACCAAATTGGAGGTGGAAAGATGGAGTGAAAAAGATTTTGTGTGATCGGGGCCTGAACATGCAGGAGGGTGAAAGGAGGGCAAGGAATAGAGTGAATTGGAGCGATGTGGTATACAGGGGTTGACTTGCTGTCAGTGGAGTGAATCAAGGCATGTGAAGCGTCATGGGTAAACCATGGAAAGCTGTGTAGGTATGTATATTTGCGTGTGTGGACGTGTGTATGTACATGTGTATGGGGGGGGGGTTTGGGCCATTTCTTTCGTCTGTTTCCTTGCGCTACCTCGCAAGCGCGGGAGACAGCGACAAAGTATAAAAAAAAAAAAAAAAAAAAAAAAAAAAAAAAAAAAAAGAATAAATGTTTTTTACTAAGGGTAAAACATACTAAAGATACAAATGCTCCCTGAAATACAAACTGAAATACATTATGAAAACTGCAGATTTACCTGTCAAAGGACAAACAAGCCAACTGGTGAGAGTGTCTACTATCACAGTGACAACTAATATCTTCTCTTTCCCATCTCTTGTCACAACTGTTGCATCAGCAAGAGGGACTGCATCTTCATGATCTAAAAGACAATATCAAAGGTTGGGTATAAAGTGATCATAGAAATAATAACAATATGGCAACTGTGAAATTCTGCTTTATCAATATGGTCACTACATTTTAAATGGAGTGCAAAAGACTGAAACTTTTTTATTAAAAGTCACATAAAAATATCAAAGTTATGATGTTTAAACAGGTAAAGGTATCAAATCATTAATCCCTTCCATATGAGACCCAATTAATAAAGTTTTACTGATCTCTTTTGGGACCGAGCAAAGGGCCATGACATACTTACTGATACAAAATAAAATGAGTCTTGGAGAAAGGGGGAGTATGCAGTCTGTAGAGAACAAGATGGCCTGGGAAGCAAGCCAAATTTTTTTTGCAGATGACACAGCACTGGTGGCAGATCTGACTGTGAAACTGCAGAAGCTGGAGACTGAGATTGAAGTGTGTGTGAAACGAAAAAGTTGAGAGTAACTGTGAATAAAAAGGTTATGTTCAGAAGAGTTGAGGGACAGGTTAGTTGGGCTGTAAATCTCAATGGAGAAAAACAGGAGGAAGTGAAGTATTTTAGATACCTGAGAGTGGACATGGCAGAAAATGGAACCATAGAAATGGAAATAAGTCATAGGGTGGGTGAGGGGGCTTATGTTCTGGGAGCAATGAAGAATGAGAGGAAAGAGATTATCATCTGGGAGGGTAAAAATGGGTATGTTTGGAGGTATAGTATTAATGACATTATCATAAGGATGTCAGGCATAGGCCTCACATCAATGAAATGTTTTATGACAACATGTGGTATGAGGTGGTTTTAACACGTTAGTAACAAAAGAGTAAGAGAGAGGAATGGTAATAAAAAGAGTAAGGTTAGAGAGCTGAAGAGGGTGTGCTGAAATGTTCTGGACATAGAGACAGAATGAGTGAGGAAATGTTATCAAAGAGGACATATAAATTAAAAATGGAGAAAAAGTGAGTCTGTTGTTGTTTGCCAATGATACAGCTATGGTGCTGATATGAGTGAGAAACTGCAGGAACTGGTGACTGTGTTTGGAAATGTGTGTGAAAGGAGAAAGTTGGGAGTAAATGTGAATAAAAGCAAGGTAATTAGATTCAGCAGGGTTGAGGGACAAGTTAATTTGGATTTAAGTTTAAATGGAGAAAAAGTGGAGGAAATGAAGTGTTTTAGATATCTGGGAGTGGACTTAGCAGTGAATGGAACCAGAGAAGCGGAAGTGAGCCACAGAGTGGGGGAGGGGGCGAAGTTTCTAGGAGTGATGAAGAATGTGTGGAAGGAAAGAACGTTATCGCGGAGAGCAAAAATGGGTATGTTTGAAGGAGTAGTAGTTCCAACATTATTATATAGTTGTGAGGCATGGGCTATAGATAGGGTTGTACAGAAAAGGGTGGATGTGTTGGAAATGAATGTTTGAGGATAATAGGTGTTGTGAGGTGGTTTGATTAAGTAAGTAATGAAAGGGTAAGAGATATGTGCAGAAATAAAATGAGTGTGGTTGAGAGCAGAAAAGGGTGTGATGAGATGATCTGGACATATTAAGAGAATGAGTGATGAAAGGTTGACAAACAGGATATATATGTGTCAGAAGTGGAAGAAACAAGAAGAATAGTGAGACCAAATAAGAAATGGAAGGAGCAATTGGAACCTGCATATGCAGGACGTTGAAAGGCATGCATGGAATAGAGTAAATTGGAACACTGTGGTATACTGGGATCATTGTGCTATCAAAGAACTGAACCAGTGCATGTGAAACATCTGGGGTAAACCATGAGAAGGTCTGTAGGGCTTGGATATGGACTGGGAGCTGTGGTTTCATGTGCATTACACGTGACAGCTCATGTATGGATGTGAGTGGATGTGACTTTATTTTTCTTTGTCTGTTTCCTGTCATTACCTCGCTAACATGGAAAATGGCAATCAAGTATGAAAAAAATTCCCACATTAGGGGGAAAAATCCTCACTTGGCCCTTTTCTCTGTTCCTTCTTTTGGAAACTGGAATAGGAGGGGAAGATTTCCTCCATCCACTCTTACACATGTATTTGCTATTCTATTGAAGGCTTTCACACAAACCAAGTTTTTCGTTTGTTTTTCCCTAACTAATAAATCCTTAAAACATTCCATAAAGGATTCCACTTGACTCAGTCATACGCTTTCTGCAGATCCATAGAAGCTACAGGCAACTTCTTACCTTTCACTCGATACTTTCCCAGTCATTTTCACCACAAAAATCTAAGCCACACAACCCCTGCCTTTCCTAAAACCCTCTTGCTCCTCACTTATTCTGCATTTCGTTGCTTTCATCACTCTCATCACTCTATCAATCAACATTCTTGCATACACTTTTTCTGATATACTTACCAGACTTACTCCTCCATAACTGCAACAGACATCATTAATACCTTTTCCTTTGCATATAGGAACAATAGTAGCTTTCATCCAATCTTCAGGCACAACCTCCTGCTTCCATGCTAAACTACATATCAAATGCATCCAATCTATCACACTTTCCTCTCCATACTTCAGCATTTCAGCCATAATTCCAAGCATTCCACATGCCTTTCCTACCTTTAACCTTGGTATCGCTCTTTATATCTCCAAGACTCTTGCATCTACCTTCCTCACCACCCCATCCATACACAAATTAAACAGCCATGTTGACATTATGCACCTCACCTACCTTCACTGAAGCAAAGTTATTATAATGAGAAAATCAAATTATGTCATCAAGAAAGACTACAATCAAAGTAAGCACCAGCATACCAGCAAGACAAAAAATCAAATAAGGATCAATGTACAAGTTGCATAAACTTAAAATAGCAAAACTTTCATATACTTTGCTATGTGTGTCCAGATAACTTTCAAAAATAATGCTGCTATCACAGGAGGAGTATAGTAATGCACATTTGTAGCAGGGGGCAAATCTATGGAAATAACACTTCTCAATCTTAAATGTATGTTTCACAAATATATACAATAGTCACTATTTTTCAGCTGAACTCTCAACAAGCTTGATCTTGATGACTGATCGTATCCCCATAAAGACAACTAGGAGATACACACCTAGCACTGCACAGGGACGTAAAACACAAAGGCCTTCTATCTCTTCTTCTGATATAGTCCAAAGCACAGCTTTTGTATCTGAGCCGGTGGAGATTAAAGCTCTGCCTGTAGAAGGTGTTGGATGAACCCATCGCACACACGTAACTTTATTAGTGTGTATCTTTGTACCAGCTCCAGTCACTACACCATTCTGTATATAAAAAAAAATCATGTTAATCATGTTACTGAAGGTATCAAAATTTATTTCTTATAAGAATTTATATTACAGCATAAGATACTATCCCAAGATGCACATAGGCAAAAATAGGCAATAAATATAAAACACTGTAAACACATATAACTGTTTGTATATTCTTGTCTGAACAAACAGATAACATTGAAAAAAATCTTAGCAGGAAAACAAATCCAATAATCCAATAATCATTGAAAACATCTGGGTCTCTATATCATAATGTCAGAGCCTGGTACCATAATTATGTGCTTATCATTTACAGAGCAAAAGGACTTTTTATCTTTATAAGAGGTTATATAAAATGGCCCAAAAACTCAAATTTTTTTTTGCAATATTCAAAAAAGATATCACCATAAAGAAAAAATATGAAGGTATCAACACTTTCCTATTGCAACAGTTCACTTCAGCAGAATATAAATGCAAAAATCTATCCATCTCTCTGCCTTCATCTCTAACACCCATTCTCTCCTCGAACTCCCATCAAGGGTGAAACAAGGAATACATTTGGAAAAGTTTCCCATCATGACAACACAAAAGGAAAGTTATTCGCTGGTCCTTTCTGAACCCAATTTTCTAAAGTAATTCTACAGATACCTTGAAAACCATCAGAAATGTAAAAAAAGATAATACTGCTGTCAGAATTTTCATTCATCCCAGCGGCACTAATGAGTCAAAGGCTATTCTGCCGACTAATCAGAAAAACCGCTAACATACTTCTACTATCATTTCACTACAATATATTAAGTGAGGTTTTTACCGTATATATTCATGTTTTACGTGTATTATATATCATATTTCAATTTGCCCGCATGTCCACCTATCATCTTAGGCAATAAGTAGTACTGCTGCAAGAACCCCATCCAACATAACATCACTTGAAAATAGTATGTTGGAGACGGGGGAAATAATATCCATGATCATCAACGCACCTTAGGGTCATAAAGTAACACTCCAGTACTGGCCGCATAGCACACCGTCCCATCAGGTCCCCAGTCAATGTTAAGGGGTACTTGATTTACTCCAGAGGATATGTAATTCACACGCGCCTCCATATTGCAGCACGTCTGTCGTCTCACCGGTATAAATCCTCCTCCCCCTGTCAGTACAAGTGGTTATCGACTAATGGATGGTTACGTCTCCTTGTTTGACATGTACTACATTCGGACATTATTATTACAAACAGTGACACTACGTTCGCCTTACCTAGGTAGAATGGATTCACAGTTTAACATTTCAAATTTTGGGCATTTAAGTCAAACTATTTCCCTTCAAGATCATCAAATGTAAGCAAAAAAAAATCGAATAATATTTTTCTATAGTGTTTCATTGACTAACAAAGAAATTTGAATTTTATTTCCATTCCAAAACATAAAAGAACAACTCTGTGCCATCCGACTACAGAGTCAAGTCAGTGTTCAAACTCAGCTCACGCTCTAGCTAATAGTTAAGCTAGCAAACAAGAGCCAACAATTAGCGCACAAAAAATAGAAATGGTCATAGCTCATTGATTAAAATATTTGTACGAAAGCATTTTTCTACTAACATACAAGCTTTTAATGGCCATATGAGGGTCCAGAAAATGACACATCATAAAGCATGTGGTTGTTTCCATATCAATTATTGTGTGAATTTAGTTTTCGTGACCTGACTTTTGGAATTTCTAAATTCATCTACCAATATCTCCGTTACTGAGTCTGTATTGTAGATTAAGTACACACTGTGTTTAAGCTACATCTTACACATCCTAAAGTCTATGTGCACTTAGCACTTCGTTATATACTCTCTCTATATTTGTTACATCTCCCTGTGCACTCCTACAGAGTACACCAAAAGGTCCAGGACTGAGGTCTAATTATTGAAATACATGATGGGTTACAGAGTGAGAAAAAAGTGTTAACATGGTCGGGACAACACAATCAGTAATTTGGCAATTTACTTGGTAAGTGAAGTTTATAACAGTTGAAAAACAGTGACCGGTTTACGTATTAAGATGAATAAAAAGATAATGGTTTACAATTGTTCAAGGTTGTGTGATACTTTCCAAGTATCAAAGGTAAAAAAATGTTGTTATGAATAAAATGTCTGCACATATCTTGTAATGCTTGAAAAGCATCATCACTGAGCTCATTCATTTTGCATTAGTCATGCATGTAATCATTCAAGATGGGGGAATTCCTCTATTGCCAAAGTTTGCCTTTGGTCTTCAACAGGAAGGACAAACTCCCACGTGTATCTATAACCCAGCTTAAGGCCGGGCGACATAAAACTAATCATGTAGCATGATGAGATTGTAGTGGTAGATGGACATGCTTGTAGTAATTTTACTACAACTTTAAGTCTAAAAGATTTCGCGTATTTTTTTTTCTGAACGATGGTTTTATGGTAACTGACAGGTAAGCTCAGGGGTGTGTAATCAACTTCATCCAGTTCATTGTCCATCATCATTACTCCCACGTCCGTTTTCCCCAACAATTTATTATGATCTTGTTTCAGTGAAATTAATATTAAGGTACTTCAAGATTTACTGGTTCTTCTGGTTTACTTTTTCTTTGGATATAGACTTTCAAGAGTAACTTTTGTTTCAGTGAAATTTATATTAAGGTACTTCAAGATTTACTGGTTCTTCTGGTTTACTTCTTCTTTGGATATAGACTTTCAAGAGTAACTTTCCATACCAGATGTTCATTTATTCAGCGTCGTGTAGAGGCATGCAGTCATCCCTCTGAATGAACCTGGAAATATTTCTATCGTCTGCAGATAAAAAAAAAAGATCACTGTGGTTTTTAAAAATGGTTTGATAGATCAATGATAAATGGAACAATATCAGTCCAAGATCCAAACACACATACCTGAGGCATTCCATGAATTGGCTTCATTTCGGAGGACTCGTCATTTACTGTCATTGTTTTCGATCATTCAGGATATCCCCTTTCCAGGTGACATTCAAATCTCCGAACTGATACATCTTCAATCTATGAATAAGACTTTCATTAGAACCTTAGACATTGATGACTTGATATGAGAGTAATTTATGAGAAAACTTTCCTTCGGAAAATTATCCGATAGTGATCTCTTGTCATCCAAAAGCTTAAAGGATTTCCTGAATTCCGCTAACTTTTAAGTACAAAAAAGAATAAGGATTTGAAAATGGAAATGTAAAAAGATGGATGGCATGAAAGGAAAAAAATGAATCTCCCGCCGCGCTGTGCTGCTGGTGCTGCCATCTTTTGGCAGGGAATCAAACTATCGCTGGTCCTTCCCTACCGATAAAAGTAGTGTTTACATGTGAAGTTCTGGATCATACACATTAATCCAAATAATCCTTCGACATGGTGAGTCTTTGATCGATCACATTACATAAGGATTATTCTGGCAGTGTTTAGTTTTGTCCTGAATGTATTAATGATATCATGATGACTTATTTTCGCTGAATTTTGGATGGAAAAAGATATGTGTGTGTTGTGATGATCCTGAGGATGTAAACAAACCCAGCTGAGGTCCTTCCAGTCTCGAGAATATTGGTTATTTACTCCACATTCTTACATTGTATGTTAGTGATTCTATTGTACCTCTAAAGTATTATGTCGTCGTAAAGTTACCGTTCGGGACATCCACCTGAATGCGATAGAAGTGAAGGGGAGAATAGTTCAGATCAAAAAGCCATCGGCAAAATAAATTTCAACCAAACTAAACAACCTCACTCAACCCTTAACAAAGTGTAATAGTGCCATTATGTCATTAATTCAGGTGTCAGGGAGTTTATGCGACACGACTTGTCACATTTCGGGCTTGTGTTGAGAAAACTATAAGTATGCAATGTACCATACGGTTCCTACATTTTGAAAATTATTTGTAAGCCTGTGGTGTCGAGGTTCCATGGAACCAGCTTTTGGAAATATAATCTAAATCAATTCAATGTCTGTCAGATGGGATTTCTGTATAAGCAATGGCGATGATAGTAAACTTTTTAATATATATTGTTTACGGACGCCACTATTCTAAGATTGAAATTGGTAAAATTATCAGAATTGCATCGTTATCTGTACAGAGGTGACAAAGGGGGTGGGGTTGTAGGTGTAGGACATATCATTCTAATTATGTTTTCACATAGTGGGCAGGGATTTGAAGGAGAGGGATATTGTGGGATAAAAAAAAATTATCACAATCAAATTTGGACAGTATAAGTGATGCATTTATAACACCCTCGTTAGTATCTTGTAATAAATGAACAAACGGGTATGAGGAATTTAACCATAGAGGACTTGTGGTTGAAGGGTAATGGACGGGTATAGTTAGCCATCTGGTGAAATTAGGGAAAAGGAATTAACGTATACATATGTGAAATTTGTAAAGTTTTTATATATTAAGTTTGAGTTAAGATATTGTGTACATGTTATGAATTATGCATTATTTTTTTTTTGTTACTTTGTCAGTTGTTAAGGGAAGAGTACCTAATTATGGTGAACCTTTTTCAGGTTCTGTGAAATATTTGTCGATTGATAGTTTTCTTTACAGAGGTCCTTAAATGTATGTGGAGGATGTATCTAGGCATAGGTAAATCAGTTGTATTATTGAATCTTTAATGTTGCTTGTGGATACTGAGTTTGGTTGTTAGACAGTGTATACACAGAAAACCAAGTAATGGTAAATGGAAGTCAAGAGAAATGTTTAAGTATAGGCTTTCCATGTTTTATGAAATCCCAAATATTGTAATTAAGCATGGGAATCTTGTAGTAGTATATTCAATGTTTTCTGTTGTACAGTATTAGAATATACCTCGCTCTATGTTTATCAAACTTTTTCATATTTCTGATTGAAAATCTTAAGTGTTGATGTGATAAAACTCTGCTTTATAATGAAAAAATATAATTCTAGGGTCGTGTGCGTACCAAGACGGTGAAGAAGGCTGCTCGTGTGATAATTGAAAAGTATTACACTCGCCTAGGAAATGATTTCCATACCAACAAGCGTATCTGTGAGGAGATTGCCATTATTCCTTCAAAGCCTCTACGCAACAAAATTGCTGGGTTGGTATTTGTACACCTTTTGTGTATTAGCTTTTTATCATATGAAATGCATGGTTTGATATGTCAAGGATGGGGTTGAGTAGGTTCACAGATCCTTGAGTGTACCAGGTATATTAGTTTGGAGTAAGAATAAAGTGGCAAAGTATTGTATGTACATAATGGTTTTACTTCTCATGCTGCGGAAAAATTATGAGGGGGTTAAAATGATATTGGAATATGTGCCTTAGGTAGGTAATTGGTAAGACGAAGTGGTTGGATGAATATGTGGGTGTATCATTGTGAAAACTATGGACAATGTAAAATATTTAAGGTTCCCCCATAGCACCTTTGTGTTTCAGAGGTACGTTTAATGGTCTTCCATGCCTGTTTTGCCATTAGCAAGTTATTTACAAGTTTTAGTTGAGGACCTATCCCTCTTGGGTTTTCCACATATAGTTGAAGGTATATCTCTCCTTGTTGCAGTGTTGCAGCAAAATTTATTCATCTAGTCCCTCTTTAATTCCATCGGTTAGACTGTTTGAAGCTTTTCATGAATGAATAACTATGGAGTATGCATAAGTTATACCAATTGGAATATTTTCCTCTAGTGATGAGCTTTTATGGTAGAATCCCCAACTCATCCCAGAATTTATAAAAGTGTCTTATTGCAGCAAATACTTGTGGCTGACTTTTTTAGGAAAAGGTTTGAGTGTGATTCTGATTAAATTGTTAACATTCATTGGTGCTTTTCATAAGATAAAAGACCTTTGAAAACATTGAAAATTAACTTATAAACTTGTTTGAAATTGGTTGCAGAAAATGTATTGATTAAAGTGACTAAAGTTTTACACCTGATGTAGTGTATGTACCATATCTCATGAGGTTTGTGATTGTAACATTTTCCTAATGTAATTTTAAAGGTTCAAAATAGAAAAACTAATATATTTCCCATTTCCATGTTGACAATTAAGGGGAGATGCATGTGTATACTTTAAAACGTTTACTCTATAATCAAGTTGGGATAAGTATTTATTTTGCAATATTCACTTGATAAAAGATACTTATTGCCTTGGAATAGGTTCAAGTTGGTGTTGCCTGACCACCCTTGCTCCGGCTTAGTACTGGTAGCTGCAACTGTCCTCCATGTTCTTTTGTATTTTTTGAATTGTGGGCACTTGGATGACTTGGAAAATAATTAAATTCATAAATAATTTGAATTTGCAAGTGAACTTTACCCCTTAGAAATTGCACAATAGGATGGCTACCCAAGTTGATAAACATGAAGTACCTAATCCAAGGAAATTGGTGCACTGGCTACTACTTATATCTCTGTCTTTGATGCCTGTTCCCTCCAGGAACTCTCATCAGCTGGGTGGTCATGGTAAAGAGTCTACTTTTCCCTTCTTATATGTCTCCCACATATACACCATTTCTCACATTTTCCACCATTTGTTTCCCTGCATTACTCTTCCACCCTTATTTCCATATGTCACAGGTGTCTTCCTCTCACACCAACCCCTTTGATTGTACTGCCCATGCCAAATCTTTCGTACACTCTGTCGTCTCTTCTTTCCATCCAGTCATACCATGTGTTCCTCTCAAATAGCTCGTTTCCACAGCCAGTATTCTTGACCTACATGACTCATTCCGTCCCTCTTTTGGCTGCATAGGTCAGGGTCTGGAAGACTGCTGACCCTGATCACTATACACTTCCATAATTACACCTATCTATCTATATCTCTGATGCCTGTTCCAATTGGAACTTCCTCAGAGAGGTGGCCCTGACAACATGACTTCCTAGCCTTCATGCCTCACCCTCAACAGGCCACTGGCATAGGGCAAGTTTAGCACAGTATTTGCAGGGGCTCCTACCTAATATTCCTATTGACTACTGTCTAATGCTCCTACCAACTGCTTCTATCATTTTGCCAAATGGTAGGGCTATCTCATAGTTCTCACTGTAGGAAATCTAGAGTTACAAAGCATGGGCTGTGTGAGTTAAATGTTGTCAAGTGTTACATATTATAAGGAGAGATTGTATATTTGTGGACAGAATGACAATAGTCCACATGTTAGTAAGGCAGAAAGAAAAGACAGCTACCAAGGTCAGAGGAGTGCATCTTGACAGGCACTAAAGTGCTGGTTCATTAAGCAGATGTCAGTAACCCTCCTGATACATAGGCAAGTAGTACTGGTAATATACCTCCCTGGCCGTTGGCTACCTACAAACTACTACACCTTTATTATTAATTTATTAAGGGTCTCTTTCTCTTATACCCTGTTCTGATTGCTTCCTTATCTCTCCTTTCATATCAACAATCTTACCAAGGTAGCTCCTAAATACTAAAATTCTTTCACCTCTTCCCCCATGTCTGTAACACAGTTTAGTACACTTTCTTCTCTCACTCTATAGGGCTCTTCAAAATCTATGCTTTCACTCTTATTTCTTTTAAAAACCATTATGTTTTACATGTATTTACTTTCAGTTGCCTTCACTTACATCATGAAACACACAATCTTCTGCAACTCTTCATCACTCGTAGCATAGCATCATTTGCAGACAGGCATGGCGCTACATGCCAAATCTCACCACCACACTCCATTTGTGCACCCACTTTCCCAAGTTTTGCTTTCATCCCTCTTATCACGGTGACATCACACACCCACATGCATGCTGAAACTCTCTCAACTGTCCATCCACTCATGACACATGCATTTTCTCCTTTACAGAATGATTTTGCACCATTCAACATTTGTCCCCAACCCTATATATCCTGAACACATCCCATAAAGCATTCCAATCATCTCTCTCATACAGCTTATGTTTTGCTAGATGCTTTTCCACAGCCATTATTACAGCAGAAATCTGATACATCCCCTAGCTTTCTTATACCCCTTTACTTCTCACTTATTCTGCATTCAGTTACTTTCATCACTCTTATCAACACACACTCATACACTATTTCCGGTATACTTGAATAGACGTATTCCCTAATAATTGGTACATACATCCTTAGCACATTTTCTTCTGAAGAAAAGAACAGTTATAGTTTTCATTCAGTCCTCTGGCATTTTCTCCATTACAGAATGATTTTGCACCATTCAACATTTGTCCCCAACCCTATATATCCTGAACACATCCCATAAAGCATTCCAATCATCTCTCTCATACAGCTTATGTTTTGCTAGATGCTTTTCCACAGCCATTATTACAGCAGAAATCTGATACATCCCCTAGCTTTCTTATACCCCTTTACTTCTCACTTATTCTGCATTCAGTTACTTTCATCACTCTTATCAACACACACTCATACACTTTTTCCGGTATACTTGAATAGACGTATTCCCTAATAATTGGTACATACATCCTTAGCACATTTTCTTCTGAAGAAAAGAACAGTTATAGTTTTCATTCAGTCCTCTGGCACAACTCTCTGCATCCATACTAAATTACATCTTAAATGGATCCACTTTTGCACTTTCTCCATACTTCAACATTTCAGCCGTACTCTCATCCACTCCAGGTACTTTTCCTGCCTTCAACCTCATTGTTGCCCTTTTTACCTTCCTTCCTGCTGTAAGACCCTGCATTTGTATACTTTTCCTTATCTTACTGTTATTTAATAGGAAATATATACAAAATATTTAAGGAATAAGCCTACTTATCTCTTGTAGGTTGTAAAAGCTGACTGAGGGGTTGAAGTAAGGAGTCTAAAAATCCTTTCCCTCTAGTATTATCACTCTCTGAATATAGGAATAAAAGCAGCCAAACTTGGATTTTACCTCAAGTGCTCAGTTTTCTTTTCCTGATGCTACCTCATGAGGTTAGAAAAAATGTCCAAAACTCACAGCATTTGTGTTTTCAGATTCGTAACCCACTTGATGAAGCGTATCCAACGTGGTCCAGTTCGAGGAATTTCCATCAAGCTGCAGGAGGAGGAACGTGAGCGCCGTGACAACTATGTGCCAGAGGTGTCTGCCTTGGAGCAGGGCATCATTGAAGTTGATGCTGACACCAAAGAGATGCTTAAAATGATGGTAATTACTTTGTAACCTACGTTTTGCTAATAGAATCAAGTATTTTAACATTTTAATCACATACTTCTGATTTCTGCTTTACTTATTTTTTTAGCTTTCATAAATAAGGGAGAATAAAAAGATGTTCTGGAAGGAGGTAAATAAAGTGCGTAAGACAAGGGAGCAAATGGGAACTTCAGTGAAGGGCGCAAATGGGGAGGTGATAACAAGTAGTGGTGATGTGAGAAGGAGATGGAGTGAGTATTTTGAAGGTTTGTTGAATGTGTTTGATGATAGAGTGGCAGATATAGGGTGTTTTGGTCGAGGTGGTGTGCAAAGTGAGAGGGTTAGGGAAAATGATTTGGTAAACAGAGAAGAGGTAGTGAAAGCTTTGCGGAAGATGAAAGCCGGCAAGGCAGCAGGTTTGGATGGTATTGCAGTGGAATTTATTAAAAAAGGGGGTGACTGTATTGTTGACTGGTTGGTAAGGTTATTTAATGTATGTATGACTCATGGTGAGGTGCCTGAGGATTGGCGGAATGCGTGCATAGTGCCATTGTACAAAGGCAAAGGGGATAAGAGTGAGTGCTCAAATTACAGAGGTATAAGTTTGTTGAGTATTCCTGGTAAATTATATGGGAGGGTATTGATTGAGAGGGTGAAGGCATGTACAGAGCATCAGATTGGGGAAGAGCAGTGTGGTTTCAGAAGTGGTAGAGGATGTGTGGATCAGGTGTTTGCTTTGAAGAATGTATGTGAGAAATACTTAGAAAAGCAAATGGATTTGTATGTAGCATTTATGGATCTGGAGAAGGCATATGATAGAGTTGATAGAGATGCTCTGTGGAAGGTATTAAGAATATATGGTGTGGGAGGAAAGTTGTTAGAAGCAGTGAAAAGTTTTTATCGAGGATGTAAGGCATGTGTACGTGTAGGAAGAGAGGAAAGTGATTGGTTCTCAGTGAATGTAGGTTTGCGGCAGGGGTGTGTGATGTCTCCATGGTTGTTTAATTTGTTTATGGATGGGGTTGTTAGGGAGGTAAATGCAAGAGTTTTGGAAAGAGGGGCAAGTATGAAGTCTGTTGGGGAAGAGAGAGCTTGGGAAGTGAGTCAGTTGTTGTTCGCTGATGATACAGCGCTGGTGGCTGATTCATGTGAGAAACTGCAGAAGCTGGTGACTGAGTTTGGTAAAGTGTGTGGAAGAAGAAAGTTAAGAGTAAATGTGAATAAGAGCAAGGTTATTAGGTACAGTAGGGTTGAGGGTCAAGTCAATTGGGAGGTGAGTTTGAATGGAGAAAAACTGGAGGAAGTGAAGTGTTTTAGATATCTGGGAGTGGATCTGGCAGCGGATGGAACCATGGAAGCGGAAGTGGATCATAGGGTGGGGGAGGGGGCGAAAATTCTGGGGGCCTTGAAGAATGTGTGGAAGTCGAGAACATTATCTCGGAAAGCAAAAATGGGTATGTTTGAAGGAATAGTGGTTCCAACAATGTTGTATGGTTGCGAGGCGTGGGCTATGGATAGAGTTGTGCGCAGGAGGATGGATGTGCTGGAAATGAGATGTTTGAGGACAATGTGTGGTGTGAGGTGGTTTGATCGAGTGAGTAACGTAAGGGTAAGAGAGATGTGTGGAAATAAAAAGAGCGTGGTTGAGAGAGCAGAGGAGGGTGTTTTGAAGTGGTTTGGGCACATGGAGAGAATGAGTGAGGAAAGATTGACCAAGAGGATATATGTGTCGGAGGTGGAGGGAACGAGGAGAAGAGGGAGACCAAATTGGAGGTGGAGAGATGGAGTGAAAAAGATTTTGTGTGATCGGGGCCTGAACATGCAGGAGGGTGAAAGGAGGGCAAGGAATAGAGTGAATTGGAGCGATGTGGTATACCGGGGTTGACGTGCTGTCAGTGGATTGAATCAAGGCATGTGAAGCGTCTGGGGAAAACCATGGAAAGCTGTGTAGGTATGTATATCTGCGTGTGTGGACGTATGTATATACATGTGTATGGGGGGGGGGTTGGGCCATTTCTTTCGTCTGTTTCCTTGCGCTACCTCGCAAACGCGGGAGACAGCGACAAAGTATAAAAAAAAAAAAAAAAAAAAGTGTTAGCAATTTTTTGCAAGCTATTTTTTTAAGTACTGGATTTTAGATTGCTGAATTTTTGAAATAGTAAATGATTTGCTTGCTGTTACATTAAACACCATTGGTCATATTTTATAACAGGATATGTAGACAATATAGCTTCTTGAAAACGGGTTTGATATAAAATATTGAAGCTGAAATGTACCGCCTATGTTTAAGGGAGCTTCATTCATGGAATATATGTTATTACTTGCGTGACGGGAATTGCAGTGCTGTAGTTTTTAACATAATTCTTTATTTCAGGACTTCGATAGAGTTGCTGGTCTTCAGGTGACCCAGCCTATCCCATCTTCCTATGGTGGGAGGCGGTAAACGAAAATAAATTCCTAAACAATTGGTTGTTGTCTTTCCTTTACCATATGCAAAGCATTTTTGGACATTTAGTAATATTTCTGTCTTTCAAGCCTGTTTGCCGTTTCCCTTGTTAGCGAGATAGCATCAGGAATAGATGAAAACTGTGGTGTCTTTAATTCTAGTTGTCACATATAATGCACTGAAACTAATTCCATATCTGTAACCTGTTCCAACAGATTTTTCCTTGTTTTCCCTTGAGCCCTTCATATGCCCAAGTTCAGCTCAGTGAGAGCATGTCGCACACGTTAACCACAGCTTCAGTTCACCCTATCCCGTGCAAGCCATTTTCACTCCAACTGACCACATTGTGCATGATTCCCCCATTTCCTTGTTCCTTCACTTTTAACATATATACACTCTTAGTCCTCTCCATACGTCCAAACCGTTTCAGCACACCTCTTTATCACTGTCATACATTTTTTTTTTTTATTTTTTATTATACTTTGTCGCTGTCTCCCGCGTTTGCGAGGTAGCGCAAGGAAACAGACGAAAGAAATGGCCCAACCCCCCCCATACACATGTACATACATACGTCCACACACGCAAATATACATACCTACACAGCTTTCCATGGTTTACCCCAGTCGCTTCACATGCCTTGATTCAATCCACTGACAGCACGTCAACCCCGGTATACCACATCGCTCCAATTCACTCTATTCCTTGCCCTCCTTTCACCCTCCTGCACGTTCAGGCCTCGATCACACAAAATCTTTTTCACTCCATCTTTCCACCTCCAATTTGGTCTCCCTCTTCTCCTAGTTCCCTCCACCTCCGACACATATATCCTCTTGGTCAATCTTTCCTCACTCATTCTCTCCGTGTGCCCAAACCACTTCAAAACACCCTCTTCTGCTCTCTCAACCACGCTCTTTTTATTTCCACACATCTCTCTTACCCTTACGTTACTCACTCGATCAAACCACCTCACACCACACATTGTCCTCAAACATCTCATTTCCAGCACATCCATCCTCCTACGCACAACTCTATCCATAGCCCACGCCTCGCAACCATACAACATTGTTGGAACCACTATTCCTTCAAACATACCCATTTTTGCTTTCCGAGATAATGTTCTCGACTTCCACACATTCTTCAAGGCCCCCAGAATTTTCGCCCCCTCCCCCACCCTATGATCCACTTCCGCTTCCATGGTTCCATCCGCTGCCAGATCCACTCCCAGATATCTAAAACACTTCACTTCCTCCAGTTTTTCTCCATTCAAACTCACCTCCCAATTGACTTGACCCTCAACCCTACTGTACCTAATAACCTTGCTCTTATTCACATTTACTCTTAACTTTCTTCTTCCACACACTTTACCAAACTCAGTCACCAGCTTCTGCAGTTTCTCACATGAATCAGCCACCAGCACTGTATCATCAGCGAACAACAACTGACTCACTTCCCAAGCTCTCTCATCCCCAACAGACTTCATACTTGCCCCTCTTTCCAAAACTCTTGCATTTACCTCCCTAACAACCCCATCCATAAACAAATTAAACAACCATGGAGACATCACACACCCCTGCCGCAAACCTACATTCACTGAGAACCAATCACTTTCCTCTTTTCCTACACGTACACATGCCTTACATCCTCGATAAAAACTTTTCACTGCTTCTAACAACTTTCCTCCCACACCATATATTCTTAATACCTTCCACAGAGCATCTCTATCAACTCTCATATGCCTTCTCCAGATCCATAAATGCTACATACAAATCCATTTGCTTTTCTAAGTATTTCTCACATACATTCTTCAAAGCAAACACCTGATCCACACATCCTCTACCACTTCTGAAACCACACTGCTCTTCCCCGATCTGATGCTCTGTACATGCCTTCACCCTCTCAATCAATACCCTCTCATATAATTTACCAGGAATACTCAACAACTTATACCTCTGTAATTTGAGCACTCACTCTTATCCCCTTTGCCTTTGTACAATGGCACTATGCACGCATTCCGCCAATCCTCAGGCACCTCACCATGAGTCATACATACATTAAATAACCTTACCAACCAGTCCACAATACAGTCACCCCCTTTTTTAATAAATTCCACTGCAATACCATCCAAACCTGCTGCCTTGCCGGCTTTCATCTTCCGCAAAGCTTTCACTACCTCTTCTCTGTTTACCAAATAATTTTCCCTAACCCTCTCACTTTGCACACCACCTCGACCAAAACACCCTATATCTGCCACTCTATCATCAAACACATTCAACAAACCTTCAAAATACTCACTCCATCTCCTTCTCACATCACCACTACTTGTTATCACCTCCCCATTTGCGCCCTTCACTGAAGTTCCCATTTGCTCCCTTGTCTTACGCACTTTATTTACCTCCTTCCAGAACATCTTTTTATTCTCTCTAAAATTTAATGATACTCTCTCACCCCAACTCTCATTTGCCCTTTTTTTCACCTCTTGCACCTTTCTCTTGACCTCCTGTCTCTTTCTTTTATACATCTCCCACTCAATTGCATTTTTTCCCTGCAAAAATCGTCCAAATGCCTCTCTCTTCTCTTTCACTAATACTCTTACTTCTTCATCCCACCACTCACTACCCTTTCTAATCAACCCACCTCCCACTCTTCTCATGCCACAAGCATCTTTTGCGCAATCCATCACTGATTCCCTAAATACATCCCATTCCTCCCCACTCCCCTTACTTCCATTGTTCTCACCTTTTTCCATTCTGTACTCAGTCTCTCCTGGTACTTCCTCACACAGGTCTCCTTCCCAAGCTCACTTACTCTCACCACCCTCTTCACCCCAACATTCACTCTTCTTTTCTGAAAACCCATACAAATCTTCACCTTAGCCTCCACAAGATAATGATCAGACATCCCTCCAGTTGCACCTCTCAGCACATTAACATCCAAAAGTCTCTCTTTCGCACGCCTGTCAATTAACACGTAATCCAATAACGCTCTCTGGCCATCTCTCCTACTTACATAAGTATACTTATGTATATCTCGCTTTTTAAACCAGGTATTCCCAATCATCAGTCCTTTTTCAGCACATAAATCTACAAGCTCTTCACCATTTCCATTTACAACACTGAACACCCCATGTATACCAATTATTCCCTCAACTGCCACCTTACTCACCTTTGCATTCAAATCACCCATCACTATAACCCGGTCTCGTGCATCAAAACCACCAACACACTCATTCAGCTGCTCCCAAAACACTTGCCTCTCATGATCTTTCTTCTCATGCCCAGGCGCATATGCACCAATAATCAACCACCTCTCTCCATCAACTTTCAGTTTTACCCATATTAATCGAGAATTTACTTTCTTACATTCTATCACATACTCCCACAACTCCTGTTTCAGGAGTATTGCTACTCCTTCCCTTGCTCTTGTCCTCTCACTAACCCCTGACTTTACTCCCCAGACATTCCCAAACCACTCTTCCCCTTTACCCTTGAGCTTTGTTTCACTCAGAGCCAAAACATCCAGGTTCCTTTCCTCAAACATACTACCTGTCTCTCCTTTTTTCACATCTTGGTTACATCCACACACATTTAGGCACCCCACTCTGAGCCTTCGAGGAGGATGAGCACTCCCCGCGTGACTCCTTCTTCTGTTTCCCATTTTAGAAAGTCAATACAAGGAGGGGAGGATTTCTGGCCCCCCGCTCCCGTCCCCTCTAGTCGCTTTCTACGACACGCGAGGAATACGTGGGAAGTATTCTTTCACCCCTATCCCCAGGGATAATATACATATACATACTGTCATACATACTTCTCTTATAACCACACCTGTCTCTTATTTCTTATTCTATCATCTCAATTTGTACCATGTATATTTTAAACATTTAATTTCTAACATATCCACCTGTACTTTTTTTATATAGGACCCATGCCCTTGCTTCCATACAACACCATTGGAACTACTATACCATCAAACATACCCATTATTTGTCCCCTTCCATAATGACCTCTTTTCCTCCACATTTTTAAGTGCATTGAGGACCTTAGCCTCTTCAACCACCATATGGCATATTTCACTTTCATTCACTCTTAATCCACTCCTAGATATCTAAATCACCCCACTCTCAGTGTTCTCTACATTCAAATACACTTCAGGAAACCAGTTTTTTCTTTCACTGCTAACCCTAAAAACCATTATTTTATTCACATTTATTCTTGATTTACTACTTTCACACACACTCCCATGCTCAGACACCAGCTTCTGTGATTTATCACTTGAATTTGCCGCCAGTGCTGTGTCAGCAGCAAACAACAACCGGTAAGGCAGCGGGTTTGAATGGTACAGCAATTGAATTTATTAAGAACGGGGGAGACTGTGTTGTTGATAGTTGGAAAGGATATTCAGGTTATGTATGGATCATGGTGAAGAGCCTTAGGATTGGTGGAATGCATGTGTAGTGCCATTGTACAGAGGCAAAGGGGATAAAGGTGAGTGTTCAAACTACAGAGGCATAAGTTTGTTGAGTATTCCTGGAAAATTTTTGGATGGGTTATTGATTGAGAGGGTGAGGCATGTACTGTGCATCAGATTGGGGAAGAAGTGTGTTTTCAAAAGTGGTAGATAATGTTTGGATCAGGTGTTTGCTTTGAAGAAAGTATATAGAGAATGCATATGATAGGGTTGACACATGCTTTGTGCAAAGTCCTCTGAGTATATGGTGTGAGAGGTAAGCTGCTAGAACCAGTTTTTATTGGGTATAAGGCATGTGTATGAGTAGAAAGAGTTGAGGGACTGGTTCTCAGTGAAGGTCAGTCTGCTGCAGTGGTGTGTGATGTCTCCTTGGTTATTTAAATTGATTATGGAGGGGATGGTTAGGGAGGTAAATGTACGAGTTTTGGAGAGAGGGGCGAGTATGCAGTCTGTTGGGAATGCAAGGGCCTCAGAAGTGTCAGTTGATGTTCACTGATGATACAGCATTGGTGGATGATTTGAGTGAGAAACTGCAGAAGTTGGTGACAGTTTGGAAACATGCGTGAAAGGAGAAAGTTGAGAGTAAATGTGATTACGAGCAAGGTTATTAGCTAGGTTCAGCAGGGTTGAGGGACAAGTTAGTTAAGATGTAAGTTTGAATGGAGGAAGTAAAGTGTTTTAGATATGCGTTAGTGGACTTGTGGCAAATGGAAACATTGAGAAGGAAGTGATTTGTATGGAATGTGCTGGGGCGAAGGTTTTGGGAGCGTTGAAGGCGTGGAAGGCAAAAACGCTTTCTCGGAGAGCAGAAATGGGTATGTTCGAAGGAATAGTGGTTCCAACAATGTTATATGGTTATGAGGCATGAGCTATAGATAGGGTTGTACGGAGGAGGGTGGATGTGTTGGAAATGATATGTTTAAGGACAACATGTGATGTCAGGTGGTTTGAATGAGTAAGTAATGAAAGGGTAAGAGAGATGTGTGGTAACAGAGTGTGGTTGAGAGAGCAGAAGAGGGTGTGTTGAAATGGATTGGACACATGGAGAGAATGAGTGAGGAAAGATTGACAATGAGGATATATGTGTCAGAGGTGGAGGGAACAAGAAGCAGGAGACCAAATTGGAGGTGGAAGGATGGAGTGAAAAAGATTTTGAGTTATCAGGGCTTGAACATGAGGGTGAAAGGTGTGCAAGGAATAGAGTGAATTGGAACGATGTGCTATACTGGGGTAGACGTACAGTCAGTGTACTGAACCAGGGCATTTAAAGCATCTGGGGTAAACCATGGAAAGGTCTATGTGGAATGGGAGCTGTGATTTTGGTGCATTACACGACAGCTAGAGACTGAGTGTGAATGAACGTGGCCTTTTTGTCTTTTCCTAGCGCTACCTTGCTGAAGGGGGGGTGGGGGATGCTATTTCCTGTGTTGCGGGGTAGTGATGGGAATGGATGAAGGCAGCAAGTATGAATTTGAACATATGTATATATGTATGTCTATGTATATGTTGATATGTATATGTGCGTGTATGGGTGTTTATGTATATATATGTGTATATGAGTGGTTAGGCCATTCTTCTTCTGTTTTCTTGCGCTATCTTACTGTCACAGGAAACAGCGATTAAGGATAATAATATAATAATGTGTATATGAGTGGATGATGAGCCATTCTTCAACTGTTTTCTGACGCTACCTTGCTGACACTGGAAACAGCGATTATGTATAATGATTAATAATAGTAAAATATCATTATTATTATCATACTTGATTGCCGTTTCCCCACATCAGCGAGGTAGTGCAAGGAAACAGACGAAGAAAGACTCATCCACTTACATACATACACGTACATATCAATGTTTACATACACAGACATGGAAAACAGGATGGTATGGAAACAAACGGGGTAGACCTGAGACATACCTCAACCTTTCGACGCCCAGCAGTCTCCCTCAGGAGATACTGATTTTAGCATTTACCAGGACCCTATTCCCCAGCAAGTGATGGTCACTCAGTTGGATGCCTTGGCTTGTCACTGTCTGATTGGATTGCTTGTCCTGCTGTCTCCACTCGTTCACAGCGATCGCCGCTGCCTGACGTGACCAGCAGATGAACCGAGACCTTATGTTAACCCTGTCTTTGGTAGTGATGTATGCAGCTTCTAATGTCTTTATTTGTTTGCTTAGGCCCTCATGCAGTATTCTTGCCTCGTCCCACTTTGGTGGGTGTCCATGTTCATTCATATGTACCACAAGAGCACTGGGTGTCCTATAGTTTCTTAAATCAGCCTTATGCTGATTGATCCTTATCTTTATTCCTTTTCCTGTCTCTCTGAAATATGTGCATTCACAACCACCACAGTGAATCTTGTACACAATGCTTTCCTCAGTGTTGTGTCACATGTCTTTTTATATCTTTAGTTTTCACCAATCATTATTCCCAGTGACATGGCTATATTTCTGCCAGTTTATTGTAGGTCTATGTTAATAATATGAGCTTGCTTGGGATTGGGAATGACTAAAAACTTTTTTTGTCGGTCCCTACAATTGCTTCTCGATTTTTCCTGTCTATTATTTTCTTTGCTTTGTTCCTAAGTTTGCTTAGCAAGCCTTTAGGGTATCATGGCATCATGAAAGCATTAATGATGTATTCCTTTTCCTCTTCTAGGAACTCAATCACTGCAAATCTGCGTAACTTTCTGGAAAAACCCAATTTCCACTCCGCATTTTGTCCTATCACTGTGTGCAGAGATAATGGATGAAATCATCCCAGTTTGTTGGTTTTCTATAGACAAAACTTTGGGCTTTCATTGTTCCTCCAAATGATTATGTCCAGGAAGAGAATTCTACTTTCCTCCTCCTCTTCTGTGGTGAACTGAATACTTTCACATACGTTATTTAGCTGTCTGAGTTTTTCTCCCTTATCCATTCTCCTCAGCACTACGACTATCATGTCATCAACACACTGGAACTTGTACCCATGATCTTGATGAATCTCTTTTTCAAACATTTTCTTGAACAATACAGCCATTACAGCACTCTGAGGTGAACCCATGGCGAGTCCTCTGTGCTGTCTATACTCTTCCTATACAACCTATGTAAAGACAAAAGAACCATAATAAATAACACAGAGCACATTTCATTTACATCATTTTCAGATACATTCACAGTTTTAAAATTCTATGTCTTCTAGAATAATCCACTCATTTTCTATATATCACAGTCAAGACCAGTTTCCTATTAAGATCAGTCTTGTCAATATCTACTGAATCAATATCATTATCATCAGCACTCAGGATATCTTCACCAATTTCCCGGGTTGAGTAAGCATGGCAAGTTGTGGAAATCATTTCCAGCAAGAGAATACACTTGCAAGGGACAGGGCCAAACCTCTTCCAACTATTGTGTGGGTTACTGAGACAGCAGGATTTTTCCCTGTGGTAATTAAGTACAGTTGCTAGTTACATTAAGCATCTGTGCATGCTGAAGAGGTATGCCTTCAAATTTAAATAAGGGCAGAAAGAGGCAACACAGAAATGTATGAGTGCAGGCTGTGCAGAGTATGTAAAACTACACTTGCAGAACTTAAAATAGGTAAAAGTATGTATCTCTATAGGGTGCTTGTAGAAATTATGTGAATGGCTTGCTAAATATTGTTTTGCATATTTTTCATAATACAGGTGTAGAATACTCGACTATCACCACCTTTCATGAGGACTAACCTTTACACCACTACCATTCCTATAACAGAGAAGCTGCGGAATACTCTTCCTTTTGTCTTTCTGCCTTTAATACTGGGTTTTTGTTTTTGGATAGTTAAATGATTCATGTAAACGTAAAGGATTTGTTTAAAAACAGCTGAGCTAACATAACGTGTTTGTGATGGAGGATTCATCATTCAGATTTCCTGTTTCCCATTATAAATTAAAAGATATACATTTATTTGGTACAGTAGGGTAGAGGGACAAGTCAATTGAGAAGTAAGTTTGAATGGAGAAAAACTGGAGGAAGAGAAGTGTTTTAGATACCTGGGAGTGGATTTGGCAGCAGATGGAACCATGGAAGCAGAAGTGAATCATAGGGTGGGGGAGGGGGCGAAAGTTCTGGGAGCGTTGAAAAATGTGTGGAAGTTGAGAACGTTATCTTGGAAAGCACAAATGGGTATGTTTGAAGGAATAGTGGTTCCAACAATGTTATATGGTTGCGAGGTGTGGGCTATAGATAGAGTTGTGCGGAGGAGGGTGGATGTGCTGGAAGTGAGTTGTTTGAGGACAATATGTGGTTTGATTGAGTAAATGATGAAAGGGTAAGAGAGCTGTGTGGTAATAAAAAGAGTGTGGTTGAGAGGGCAGAGCAGAAGAGGGTGTTTTGAAATGGTTTGGTCACTTGGAGAATGAGTGAGGAAAGATTGACAGAGGATATATGAGTCAGAGGTGGAGGGAACAAGGAGAAGTGGGAGACCAAATTGGAGGTGGAAAGATGGAGTGAAAAAGATTTTGAGTGATCAGGGCCTGAACATGCAGGAGGGGGAAAGGCGTGCAAGGAATAGAGTGAATTGGAACGATGTGGTATACCGGGGTTGACGTGCTGTCAATGGATTGAACCAGGGCATGTGAAGCGTCTGGGGTAAACCATGGAAAGTTTTGTGGAGCCTGGATGTGGAAAGGGAGCTGTGGTTTCGGTGCATTATACATGACAGCTAGAGACTGAGTGTGAACAAATGTGGCCTTTGTTGTCTTTTCCTAGCGCTACCTCACGCAAATGGAGGGGGGAGGGGGTTGTCATTTCATGTGTGGTGGGGTGGCGACGGAAATGAATAAGGGCAGACAGTATGAATTATGTACATATGTGTATATATGTATATGTCTGTGTGTGTATATATATGTATACATTGAGATGTATAGGTATGTATATGTGCTGTGTGTGGACGTGTATGTATATACATGTGTATGTGGGTGGGTTGGGCCATTCTTTTGTCCGTATCCTTGCGCTACCTCGCTAATGTGGGAGACAGCGACAAAGTATAATAAATAAATAAACAAACATGTAAAAGTAAAGAACACAAATATGTGAGCTGACATACTTTTATTTGGCTGTGGTGTACCACCAAAGTTAATGCTTGAATCTCAAAGGGGAGTTTTGGAGGATGTCATTCATATTTTCTGTTCCCTCCTTATAAACTTAAAGAAATGCATGGAAAAATAAGTACAAAAAATGAGCC
The DNA here is from genome assembly GCF_036320965.1 of Panulirus ornatus. Taxonomy (NCBI): domain Eukaryota; kingdom Metazoa; phylum Arthropoda; class Malacostraca; order Decapoda; family Palinuridae; genus Panulirus; species Panulirus ornatus. The sequence continues at coordinate 13,103,250 of NC_092226.1, read as the reverse complement.
AACATATTTTATACAGTTGTAATATAACGCTGAAATTAATGAGTAGTTTTCCCCAGGGACTTGAGAAGGAGTGTTCAATAGTCAGAGGTATTACAGAGTTGCCAATCAAGCAACCTGTGCAGTTCAAAAGAGCCCACAGAGATAAGCTCGACTATTCAGACTCGTGACATTTCTGGACAGTTAAGTTATATATGACTTCCACTGCTTATAGGTCAAAGTTGGGTCTACAAACATGAGCAGAGCTCGGATAAATTTTCATGTCTTTCCCTTTTAAGCCGAGATGGCCATGATTGAGGTATGTTTTGCTTGTGCCACGTCAGTCACTTTTCTCTAAACATTCCAAAACTTTTGTATTTAATCAACAAGAACCTTTGTTTCCTGCAATACAAGATCTACCTACTTTTGTTTTCATCACTTTATATATTCATTGTAAAAGACATCCATCATTTGTATATAGTGCTGTTTGTAAGTAAACATTACTGTATTACTGAATTGAGCTCATGTTAAAGCTGAAAACATACAAAAAATTCTTGTTAACCTTTGTAGCAACATATACGTTGAAAAAATAAGAGCCATCAAAATAACATACCAGAACTTTAAAGTCAACAAGCACTACGGAGTAGTTCAGCTGGATGCGATGTAAAGAAATTTTAATTCTGACACTGACTACAAAGATTTCAGGCTCTTGTCTGCTTCGACAAATTTACCAAGATGCACCCAGCAAATTGCGAAGAACGTTTGGTAAAGACTGTAAATGGATAAACCAATGTGTATCTTTTATTCAAATACACATACACACTCATGCGCTGTATAGGTTAGAATCTTTTCGGCAATGGCTCTGATTGGTGTTGTCCTAATAACACAATCTGCACATTATAGGTTTCAAACTCCTCTTAAGTTTTTGTTTATCACATAAGGAAAAAATTACATAATTAACTAAACTTTATTGCTATAGTTTCATAAAATTCACAAATGTTTAAAACAGATTTTCATTATACAATAATATTATAACAGCATCTCTTCAGTAGTTTACCAATGCTACCCCAGTGAATCACCACACCCTACCTGCAAAGGGGCTGCAACACCATCACTGGCGGACTCGGAAAGGTAAATATCACACTGGTTTCCCTTGGGGGCATATTCTGGAATTTTAAGTGTTCAATTCTGTGACAGAAGAAATGGATCTGTATTACTAAACCTTTACATTTCATAAATAATGGTTGATAAAGTCATGCACCTGCTGTCAAAGAAACAGCATTGAAAATTTAGCTAATCACTAATAAATGCCAATGTAGAGAAAATTCTTAAAATATGGTCCCATGTTCAACACTAAGGTTAAAATGCTTTGATCAAGGGAATGCCTGATGTTGATTCTGATACATACAGCACATGTAAATGGAGAGTAAAAACGAAGGAAATTTACAATAGTTTGGCCAAGCCTCATCCAACACATATTGATACCATATAAAACTGAACATTAACTGTTTGTGTAGTTGCCTATATCAGCTATCAAATTATAGAAATAATGAAATTAAATAAAACATCAAAAGCAATACAGTAATACCAGAATTTAAAGTATTCTTTTGAGAACTTCTGACTGAAGCAGAAACATAATTTCCCACGTATTCCCTGCGTGTCATAGATGGCAACTAAAAGGGGAGGGAGCGGGGTCTGGAAATCCTTCCCTCTCATTTTTTAATTTTCCAAAAGAAGGAACAGAGATGGGGGGCTAAGTGAGGATATTTCCTCAAAGGCTAAGTCCTCTGTTCTTAAAGCTACCTTGCTAATGCAGGAAATGGCAAATAGCATGAAAAAAATATATATACATATATATATATATTCCTATGAGTCCACAGGGAAAATGAAACACAATAAGTTTCCAAGTGCACTCGTGTAATAATCACATCATCGGGAGATACAAGAAAGAAATATGTCAGCTGATATACAACGAAGAGACGTAGCTAGGACGCCATGTGGTAAACACGTGATAACCAAATGGCGTTCTAGCAACGTCTCTTCATTGTATATCAGCTGACATATTTCTTTCTTGTATTACTATTATTATTATACTTTGTCACTGTCTCCCACGTTAGTGAGGTAGCACATGGAAACAGACGAAAGAATGGCCCAACCCACCCACATACAAGTGTATATATAAACGTCCACACACGCACATATACATGCCAATTCATTTCAACCTATACACATATACATACACAGACATATATAGGCACATGTAAATATTCATACTTGCTGCCTTCATCTATTCCTGTCGTCACCCTGCCACACATGAAATAGTAGCAGCTCACACACACACACTGCGAGGTAGCGCTATGAGAAGACAAAAAAAAAGGCCACATTCATTCACACTCAGTCTCTAGCTGTGATGTGTAATGCACTAAAGCCAAAGCTGCACCAAAACCCCTTCTCATACATTTTTGCCATTTCCCGCGATTGCGAGGTACCATCAAGAACAGAGGACTGAGCCTTAGAGGGAAAGCCCTCACTTGGCCCCATTCTCTGTTCCTCTTTTTGGAAAAGTAAGAAACGGGAGGGAAGGATTTCTAGCCCCCACTCCCTGCCCTTTTAGTTGCCTTCTACGACGCACAAGGAATATGTGGGAGTATTCTTTCTCCCCTATCCCCAGGAACATATAAGTATAAATTATATTTACTTATCACACAATTGCCACTTCCCCTGCCAGTGAGGCGCCACAAGGAAACAGATGAAGAATGGCCCATCCACTCATACACACACATGGGATAGTGATGCTGTTTTCCTGTGGGTTGGGGTAGTGACAGGAATGGATAAAGACAAGCAAGTATGAATATGTACATGTGTATGTATGTAATGTCTGCATATGTGTAAGTATATTTTGATTTGTATATGTATATATATGTGCCTATGTGAGTGTTTATGTTAGAAATGTGTGTTTCTGAGTGGATGTGCCATTCTTCATCTGTTTCCTAGTGCTACCTTGCTGACGCGGGAAACAGCAATTATGTATAATGATAATAATAATAATAATGAAAAGAAAATAATATAGAAACCCCAAGACCCCTTCTATGGGGATCCAGCAGCTTCAAGGCTGTGCTACAACTGGAAACATAATTGATGAAAAGAATGACTGAGGATAAGTTGACAAAAAGGGTATATGTGTCAGAAATGGAGGGGACAAAGGGATGGGAGACCAAATTAGAGATGAAAGGACAGAGTGAGAAATATTTTGGGTGCTTGGGGCCTGAACATGCATGAGGGAGAAAGGCATGCATGGGATACAGTGAATCGGAATGATGTAGTACACAAGGGTTGATGGGCTGTCAATATACTGAACCAGAATGTGTGAAGCGGACGGGGTAAACCTTAGTAAGGTCTGTGGGGCCTGGTTGTGGATAAGAAGCTGTGGTTTTGGTGCACTGCAAATGACAATCAGAGAATGAATGTGAGCAAATGCAGCCTTTTCTCATCTGTTCCTGGGGCTACCTAACTAATTCAGGAAACTTTACATTGGGGTACTTTACATAAAATCTCAAGCATCACATAACTACTCTTCCACGAATTTAACTTGACTAACACTCACCAAATCATATAAAAGTTATCATTACCCTAAATTTTAATATTTACATATACTGACATGCAGGTATGTGTTGCTTATTAATGTACAAAGGTCCCTTGCCAGCCACTGCAGTTATATTCCTGGAAGACCCTGTGGTTGGCAATACCATGGCTGGCAAGGTACAGGGCCTATGGAAAAATGGGGTTAGGGGGAGTGACCCTAAAGAAACAAACATTTAGTCCTGTAATGAAAACTTTAGGGTTAAAAATAAGCATGGTATAATTCAAAAACAATATCCTTATGCAACAAAAGAACAAAGAAATACTGGACAAAACTGGAAGGTAATAATACAATGTCAACAATGATGGTGTGCCTCCATATTCCCACACAAGCATTCAGCCAGGTGTGCCACACAAAAGACTATCTCAGCACTTGCCCTATCAACACAGCCTGGTTGTGACACTTTTGCCTTGCTCTAGACATGTTGATCTGCTGGGATGGCCACAAGCAGCCCATGGCCACTTCACACTTGCCCAATCCATGGACAAAACTTTGATGGTGTCATGAAAAACTTGATGCAGCACTTGGTTACATGGTATACACCATTTTAAATGCATATACTCAAAACCATGGTAGGCAAAGGACCTCTGTACATGTTTAACCAAGTGTGAACCCTCTTGTCTACTCCAGTACATCAAAAATATACCGGGAAGGTATTTGTACACTACAGCTGGTAACTGAAGACCTGAACTCGCATACATCCTAAAGGCTACAGAGTTTGAAGAAACAGAGATGCAACTCCCAAAGCTAATTAAGCGTGTTATCTTACAATATGGAACCCTTGTTCATTGTTTTGAAATTTTTGTCAGCACCCTGGCTCTTTGAAGAACTTTATAAGAAAATATTTACTAGTAATGTAATCAGAGTTCAGGTCCAATGGGGTCTATGTTCTCAACAGATTTTATATATAGCAATGGAAGAACTAGTATGAAGAGTATTTGCTTGTAATCAAAATTTTTTGCAATCCATATCCCATGTCTTTTCCTCTACCAACCCAACTGACTTATGCACAAACTTCAAACATTGTCTGTATATTCCACTATCCTTACAGCCTAACACATGCATACAAACACTTGCTCTTCCATACAATCCAGTCATAAAGCCTCCTTTTTAAAAAAATAAATATACATTAGATATAGTTCCTGTAACAGTCTGTGCATTCCATACCAAATCTGCAATTTTAATGATAAACTTGGGTAAACATAGTCCTGGATACTCTTAAGTTTCTTATGTATACTTTTTGTAAGAAACTGTTCTAGGTCTTGGAAGCAAAATTTGAAAAGTCTGTCTTTAATTTTATGGTTGGTTGGTGCTGGAGTGAGTCTTGTGCCAAGGAGTTATCAACTTTGCTCTTGGCTTCTTGCTGACCTCTCAATGCACTTTCCAGTCTTAGGCGCAAATCTGGTTTACTTGTTAAAACAGCACGGAACTCCTGCAAAAATACAATCTGATATGACTCAAAAACTGAATTATGGGAACTTAAAGTCATTTATGCTAGCTAAGCAAATGAACAAAAGTTTTATGTTCAAGGGAAATGTAGATATGGTGGAAGGACAGTACAGAGGAAGAAAGGGTCTTAAAAAGTGCAATTATGCACAGCTATGCAAGTATGATCCTGCTTTTTGAGAGATTTTGTTTACATAGGCTCCTCAGAGAGTGGGTGAATTATGTATCAGGTATATTCAAATCAAAATTAACCTATTAAGAGCAATGGATTATGTACTCTGAACTGGATTCTCCCAAGTGACAGGCTATAAAACTGCTTCATTCAAACTTGGATGCTATCCCCACAGAAAGAGGAATGAATGATTTAGTAAAAAAAAAAAAAAAAGTTTTCTCTAAGCTAGTTAAAAACAAGTTTTCAGCGTATGTATACTAAATCAAATGGAATGATCTGCTTGTAGGAAGATGATGCTATGCTGAATATAAGTGTAAGGTGTTCTCAGACTCCATCAGCCTGAGGTTACACTGCAAGTGAAAAGTCACCTTTGGCAAGGTTGTATCATTGTCAGTAGATAAAACATAGTAAAGCCTCACCAGAAAACTTCTTGCTCCAATGGAGTCCATTCTGTTGCTGCTACTGAGTGTAATACAACCTTGAAGCTGTAGGAACCCTTGGATTTTTGCAAAGGTGTCCTGGGGTCTTATAATAATGTATCTTAAAGTTCATACCTGGTACCATCACAGTGCTTTACTTTTATTGTAGGTCGTTAACATGAACTGACCTAAACGATAAATTCAACATTAATCAACCCAATATAAAAACATAAAAAAAGTTCCATCAAGAATTCTGAGGTCTTATGTTTCTCTGTCTCCTGTTAAATCATTCCAAATTCCATGGTGTGGATCAGACCTTTTGAATCTCTAATACTTATCCTCTGCCTATCTTCAGTATGTTAACTTAAAGAAGCACAATGTCAAAAAAAAGACTGATTATTCTGAAGTCATGCCCATTGATACAATTTTCAATTTAGTCTTAAGATGTGTTTACCGAAGGGCACAGGTTCGAACTGATGGGAAATATGGCCAGTACATGAAAGAGAATAAGTATTAAAGGGAGGGCATGGAGGAAAAGCAAACTGCAGTAAGTAAAGTGGAATCATCAGCATACGAGTAATTAGAGTTAGAAGCAGAAGAGAGATCATTTACTGAGAAAAGAAAAGGCACCGGAAAGAATCCTGAGGAACACCACAACTGACAGGATAGGAGGGGGAAGTTGCTTCATCTACAACAGAAACATCGAAACCATCAAATGCTTTAGTTTCACTAAAATCCCTAAAGGAGGAGGACCGAAGGTGAATCACATAGGTCAGATCACCAATATACCTACCTCTACAAAATCACAATGATACACTCTCTTAAAAAAAAACAGTCTTCCAAGTGGGCATGTTTTCACAAACTCAAGTTGGCATTTCCCATGTAAAACAATGCTCACAGATTTTAGCCATAATTTTGGCTCAGACCAGATAGTTCATACTGGGTTCAAGTGTCAATTTAAGTACATCATTCAGGGAAAATGACTGAAAAAGATGTCAGATAATTCAAGCTATAACAACTAAAATGATGATCTAAGGACTGACAACAGATTGAAAATCCATAAAGTACTAATGAAATAAAATCCCAAAATCTGTAATCCAACACAGTCAAGATTACTGCCAACTTGCAGCATGAGTTTCAAACATTGGCAGCTTTGTTTATCATGCTATGCTGAAGCATATACCATTGTTTTCTTTTTATCTGATTGATATTTCCAATACTTCTGCACTCATAACAGCATCCGGAAAGTATAGTGACAGTACTCGGTGTTGTGTGGCAAACAGGATGTTGCACTTCCCACTGACAAAAAGTGGATTTCTCACAGAAAGTATAAAAGGGTATGTTAATATGTTGCCCTAGTAATTCATGCCATTTCTCTGCCATGTTCTTTCTTCTATGTTAACAAATGCTGGAGGAAGGTGGCAGACTCGCCACTCTGGGCCAATTAATATTGGTTTCAATGCCAACACTAACTTTGGTGTTTTCAATAAGGGTGCATTTTCCAGAAAAAAAAATCTATCTCTGAAACCCATTCCCTTTAGGACCTCCCTCAAGAGGGTGGCTATAGCTGAAGTCTCCAAAACTGATGAACTTCTTTGCTTTTAGTGCCCCACTTTATGAAACTCTAGTGTAGTGTTTTCAAAGGCTCCTACCTAATGAAAAAATGTAATATCAAATTATTAAATAAAAAATATCAAGGTGGAACTTTTCACAGAATCAAAATTGGTAACAAAGTGATTTCTGCTAAGGCAACTTAGATTTAACTTATATATTTCTTTTTGAAAGAAAAGTCAATGAAATACCTACATACTGAGTTGTATTAATTGATACTTTATGTATACTGAACAGAATCCTTTCATGTAATGTAATAGAGATATCATCTATAAATAAAATCTCAAGTTGAGATCAATACCATAACTATGATGATCCTTTCTTTCTCTTTTATATTGGTTCATTTCCCAATTTAGCACCCAAGAACACATGAAAAGGGGTCTCATTCCCTCACATCTATTCTCTAGCTAATATGTGTGATGCACTAAAACCACAGCCCACTATAAGCAACCAGGTCCCAAAGACCTTTTTGTGGTTTTCCCCAGCTGGTTCACATCCTATGATGATGTAGGGAAAATATTTCTATATCATAATATGACACTAACTACAACATCCTTATGAGTTATAGCCTTGAAACATCATTTAAGGATTCTGTTCAACACATAAAGTATCCCTTATTTCTTTTCAAGACTGTATGCAAATGTCACTTTTATTTGTCTTTGACAATGACGGAAAATATTACAAATCTGTCACTAGCTGCAGCAGGAGGCACTCCTTTTGAAGCAATTTGATCCATATAAAATTGTATAGAAATCTTTACTTCTGTTTGTTTGGTAATTTGATACAGCAGGTTCTTTATATTAACAATGTTTATGCAATTTTGTTTTTGTTCATGCATTCATTAAAGCAATCCACTAAATCAAACTCAAAATCTGCATTTAAATGGTCCCTAATGGAAATTATGCATTCAAAATTTGAGTTAACAAAGATCAACAATGTGTTGACGTGATCCCAGCTGGAAATTACACACAATATTTGAGTCAAAATGGACTGCAAACTCATTAACATGGTTCCAATTAAACAATTGCTACCAAAATCTTAGCATTTTGAGTATTATGAATAAAAAAAAAAAATTGTGTGTGTATTACCATAATTCCAAGAGTTTTCAGTGATTATTACTTAAATCACATATTTCTAAGGTATCTGTTAGTGAGGATATGGGCTGGGGGAAGAGTAAAGAATGTGCCCTAATTGGCATTGTGCTAAAACAGGTTTGGAGGGAAAGATAAGGAACAACATCCACCTACTATCTTTTTATGGGATTTCACAGTTAGTATTACTTCATCAATTATCTATCAATAATTTCTTGGATAACTGAAGGGCAAAAATTGAATGGTTCTTTTGTTTTGGGTTTTTATCTGTACAGGGATTGAATGGTGCTGCTGTTTTGGGTTTTATCTGTGTGGGAAAAAGTGAATGATTTCAGTGTTTTGGGTTTTCCAGTGAAATAAGTCAAGGTTACATGGGAGTTCACTGTAATACATTCAGGTGACACTTTAAAAACTGACTTCTTGAAAGAATGGATGAGACTGTAAATAATAATTAAGCCCATTACTGGAAAACCAGTACTTTGACAAAAGATACCACATCTGAATCATTCACAGTTTACAAGACTATCTCCTCTCCTCATAATGCTCTACTTCATTTTCACTCACAAGATTTATTAACATAATAAAATAAGATGTTACCATAATACTACATCAATTAAAATTCACATTACTAAAACATACCTGTGGGTACTGTGGCCCAATTTTCTGAAGTCTTGCCAAAGCATATTGGTGAAGCTGTCGAGTTGGATGGTTAACACTACTCAAACGATTAGTGTCTTGTAAAGCCCCAACCATGACCCCAACCAACACTCCAACAAGTTCATTCCCTGTAATATCAAAGAAAAACTGCAGTTGCTTGTTACTCCCACTGTAACAAGATATGAGCCAATAAACTGCTATTTATCACATGTTAAAAAGGTAGCACAGAACATCAATGATCCAAAACAGTTCCTGAAATCCCAATGAGAATGCTGGAAGTCAATGCAACTTAAATTAAAATCAAAGTCTTTATCCATACTCACCATTTCCAGCATTAAGCATCAATGAAGTAACACCAAGTACTGATGAAGAAAGGGCCACTTTGCTCACATCCATTCTCTAGCTATCATGTGTAAGTGTAATGCACCAAAATCATAGCCCCCTACCCACAACCAAGCTCCACAGACCTTTCCATTGTTTCCCGCAGCTGCTCCATATGCCAATGTTCAGTCCACTGACAGCATGTTGCCCCCTGTATACCACATTACTCTAATTCACTTTATCCCATGCAAACTTTTTGCCCTCCTGACTAATAAAAATATTTTTCACTCCATCCTTCAATCTCCTGTTTGATCTCTGCCTTTTTCTTGTCCCCTCCACTTCCGACACATATCCTCTTTGTTAACCTCTCTTCACCCACTGTATCCAGATGTTCAAATCATTTCACCACACCCTCTTCAGCTCTCTAACCACATTCTTCTTATTACCACACCTCTCTCTTATCCTTTTATTACTTAACTGATCAAACAACCTCACACCACATATTGTCTATAAACATTAAATTTCCAAAAAACCCGACATTCTCCACACATTCTCATCTGTAGCTCATGCCTCACATCCTTACAACAATACTATGAGCACTATATCTTCAAACATACCCATTTTTGCCCTCCCAGATATCATCCTCTCTTTTCACACATTCCTCAATGCTCCCAGAACCTTCACCCCCTCACCCACCTTATTGCTCACTTCAACTTCCATGGTTCCATTCACTGCCATGTTCACCACCAAGTATCTAAAACACTCCACTTCCTGCAAATTTCCTCCACTCACACTCACACCCTGAAAAAATTGTCTGTGTCCCCTGCTTATCCTAATAACGTTGCTTTTGTTCCCACTTACTCTCACCTTCCTCTTTTCATACACTCCCAAACTCAGTTACCAACTTATGCAGTTTCTCTTTCAAAGCTACCATATGTACTGTGTTTTCAGCAAACAACTGACCCACTTCCAAGGCGGCTCACCCCCTACAGACTGCATGCTCACCCCACTCTATAAGACCCTAGCATTTACCTCTCTCATCACCCCATCATACACAAATTAAACAGACTTGGTGACATCACACAACCTTGCCGCAGACCAACCTTCAACTTGAACCGCTCACTCTCCTCTCTACCAACTCAAAACTTACAACTCTTCCTAATCACACATGTGCCTTTCATTCTTGATAAAAATTTCTCACAGCTTCTCGTAGCTTTCCTGCAACATCATATATTTGTAAGATCTTCCACGATACATCTCTATCCACCGTATCATAAACTCTTTCTAAATACATACATGCCATATGCAGATCTCTGTTTCTATAAGTATTTTTGCATCCTGAGAGCCACACTATTCCTCCCTAATATGATGCTCAGTACATTCCTTCACCCTCTCTATCGAAACTCTCCCATACAATTTATCATGTACACTCAACAAAATTATACTCTGTAGTTGGAACACTCACCTTTGTTCCACTTGCCATTATACAATGGCACAATACATGTATTCTGCCAAGCCTCAGGTGCTTCACCATGATCCATATATACAATGAAAATCCTAACTAACCTACCAAAAACACAGTCACCTCCTTTCTTATAAAATCTAACTGCAATACCATTCACTCCAACTGCCTTGCCCCATTTAATCTTACACAGGACTTTCACCACCTCTTCTCTTCTCACTAAGTTACTCGCAATAACTCACTAATTTGCATACCATCCTGACCCAAACACCCTATACTGCCTCCCTATCCTCAACCACATTCAATATTTCTTCAAAACACTCATGCCATCTCCTCCTCACTTCATCACTTCCTGTTTCAACAAAAATATAAACAATAATACAAGAGAAATAGTTTCTTTTACCATTTTTTTTTTTTTTATTATACTTTGTCGCTGTCTCCCGCGTTTGCGAGGTAGCGCAAGGAAACAGACGAAAGAAATGGCCCAACCCCCCCCAATACACATGTATATACATACGTCCACACACGCAAATATACATACCTACACAGCTTTCCATGGTTTACCCCAGACGCTTCACATGCCTTGATTCAATCCACTGACAACACGTCAACCCCAGTATACCACATCGCTCCAATTCACTCTATTCCTTGCCCTCCTTTCACCCTCCTGCATGTTCAGGCCCCGATCACACAAAATCTTTTTCACTCCATCTTTCCACCTCCAATTTGGTCTCCCTCTTCTCCTCGTTCCCTCCACCTCCGACACATATATCCTCTTGGTCAATCTTTCCTCACTCATTCTCTCCATGTGCCCAAACCACTTCAAAACACCCTCTTCTGCTCTCTCAACCACGCTCTTTTTATTTCCACACATCTCTCTTACCCTTACGTTACTCACTCGATCAAACCACCTCACACCACACATTGTCCTCAAACATCTCATTTCCAGCACATCCATCCTCCTGCGCACAACTCTATCCATAGCCCACGCCTCACAACCATACAACATTGTTGGAACCACTATTCCTTCAAACATACCCATTTTTGCTTTCCGAGATATGTTCTCGACTTCCACACATTCTTCAAGGCCCCCAGAATTTTCGCCCCCTCCCCCACCCTATGATCCACTTCCGCTTCCATGGTTCCATCCGCTGCCAGATCCACTCCCAGATATCTAAAACACTTCACTTCCTCCAGTTTTTCTCCATTCAAACTCACCTCCCAATTGACTTGACCCTCAACCCTACTGTACCTAATAACCTTGCTCTTATTCACATTTACTCTTAACTTTCTTCTTCCACACACTTTACCAAACTCAGTCACCAGCTTCTGCAGTTTCTCACATGAATCAGCCACCAGCGCTGTATCATCAGCGAACAACAACTGACTCACTTCCCAAGCTCTCTCATCCCCAACGGACTTCATACTTGCCCCTCTTTCCAAAACTCTTGCATTTACCTCCCTAACAACCCCATCCATAAACAAATTAAACAACCATGGAGACATCACACACCCCTGCCGCAAACCTACATTCACTGAGAACCAATCACTTTCCTCTCTTCCTACACGTACACATGCCTTACATCCTCGATAAAAACTTTTCACTGCTTCTAACAACTTTCCTCCCACACCATATATTCTTAATACCTTCCACAGAGCATCTCTATCAACTCTATCATATGCCTTCTCCAGATCCATAAATGCTACATACAAATCCATACTTTTACCATAAAAATTACTATTATAGCCACTACGTCAATCTAAGTTTCCCAATATGATGACAAAGTTATACTTCATTTGACAATCAATGGGTAACCAAGGTGCATGATACTATTTCAGCTGTGTTGTTAAGTAACCAGTGACATTTATCTTTAGATGTGAAGTCATACATCAGCTGGATGTGGAAAGGGAGCTGTATATGAATATGTATAAAAAAAAAAAAAAAAAAAAAAAAATGTTTGTAAACATTGAAATGTATAGGTTGTTTAATTTGTTTATGGATGGGGTTGTTAGGGAGGTAAATGCAAGAGTCCTGGAAAGAGGGGCAAGTATGAAGTCTGTTGGGGATGAGAGAGCTTGGGAAGTGAGTCAGTTGTTGTTCGCTGATGATACAGCGCTGGTGGCTGATTCATGTGAGAAACTGCAGAAGCTGGTGACTGAGTTTGGTAAAGTGTGTGGAAGAAGAAAGTTAAGAGTAAATGTGAATAAGAGCAAGGTTATTAGGTACAGTAGGGTTGAGGGTCAAGTCAATTGGGAGGTGAGTTTGAATGGAGAAAAACTGGAGGAAGTGAAGTGTTTTAGATATCTGGGAGTGGATCTGGCAGCGGATGGAACCATGGAAGCGGAAGTGGATCATAGGGTGGGGGAGGGGGCGAAAATTTTGGGAGCCTTGAAAAATGTGTGGAAGTCGAGAACATTATCTCGGAAAGCAAAAATGGGTATGTTTGAAGGAATAGTGGTTCCAACAATGCTGTATGGTTGCGAGGCGTGGGCTATGGATAGAGTTGTGCGCAGGAGGATGGATGTGCTGGAAATGAGATTTGAGGACAATGTGTGGTGTGAGGTGGTTTGATCGAGTAAGTAACGTAAGGGTAAGAGAGATGTGTGGAAATAAAAAGAGCGTGGTTGAGAGAGCAGAAGAGGGTGTTTTGAAATGGTTTGGGCACATGGAGAGAATGAGTGAGGAAAGATTGACCAAGAGGATATATGTGTCGGAGGTGGAGGGAACGAGGAGAAGAGGGAGACCAAATTGGAGGTGGAAAGATGGAGTGAAAAAGATTTTGTGTGATCGGGGCCTGAACATGCAGGAGGGTGAAAGGAGGGCAAGGAATAGAGTGAAATGGAGCGATGTGGTATACAGGGGTTGACGTGCTGTCAGTGGAGTGAATCAAGGCATGTGAAGCGTCTGGGGTAAACCATGGAAAGCTGTGTAGGTATGTATATTTGCGTGTGTGGACGTGTGTATGTACATGTGTATGGGGGGGGGGGTTGGGCCATTTCTTTCGTCTGTTTCCTTGCGCTACCTCGCAAACGCGGGAGACAGCGACAAAGTATAAAAAAAAAAAAAAAAAAAAAAAACATTGAAATGTATAGGTATGTACATATATGTGCATGAATGAGCGTGTATGTGGGTGGGTTGGGCCATTCTTTCGTCTGTTTCCTTGTGCTACCTCGCTAACGTGGGAGACAACAACAAAGTATAATTTTTTTTTTTTTTTTTTTTTTGCTTTGTCGCTGTCTCCCGCGTTTGCGAGGTAGCGCAAGGAAACAGACGAAAGAAATGGCCCAACCCACCCCCATACACATGTATAAACATACACGTCCACACACGCAAATATACATACCTACACAGCTTTCCATGGTTTACACCAGACGCTTCACATGCCCTGATTCAATCCACTGCCAGCACGTCAACCCCGGTATACCACATCGATCCAATTCACTCTATTCCTTGCCCTCCTTTCACCCTCCTGCATGTTCAGGCCCCGATCACACAAAATCTTTTTCACTCCATCTTTCCACCTCCAATTTGGTCTCCCACTTCTCCTCATTCCCTCCACCTCCGACACATATATCCTCTTGGTCAATCTTTCCTCACTCATTCTCTCCATGTGCCCAAACCATTTCAAAACACCCTCTTATGCTCTCTCAACCATGCTCTTTTTATTTCCACACATCTCTCTTACCCTTACATTACTTACTCGATCAAAACACCTCACACCACATATTGTCCTCAAACATCTCATTTCCAGCACATCCACCCTCCTGTGCACAACTCTATCCATAGCCCACTCCTCGCAACCATACAACATTGTTGGAACCACTATTCCTTCAAACATACCCATTTTTGCTTTCCGAGATAATGTTCTCGACTTCCACACATTTTTCAATGCTCCCAGAACTTTCGCCCCCTCCCCACCCTATGACTCACTTACACTTTCATGATTCCATACGCTGCCAAATCCATTCCCAGAAATCTAAAACACTTCATTTCCTCCAGTCTTTCTCCATTCAAACTTACTTCCCAATTGACTCGTCCCTCAACCCTACTGTAGCAAATAACCTTGCTCTTATTCACGTTTACTCTCAGAAGTATAATAAATAAATAATATAATAAATAATATAAATAATATAAAATCATTACATCTGGCATTAACCCTTAAATGCTAGGAGACTTGCAAAAAGTTGACTGCAATGTGAACAAATCTTCATCTTTTTTTTTTTTCATACCATTCGCCACTTCCCGCATTAGCGAGGTAGCGTTAAGAACAAAGGACTGGGCCTTTGAGGGAATAACCTCAGCTGGCCCCCTTCTCTGTTCCTTCTTTTGGAAAATTAAAAAAAAAATGAGAGGGGAGGTTTTCCAGCCCCCCTGCTCCCTTCCCTTTTAGTCGCCTTCTACAACACGCAGGGAATACGTGGGAAGTATTCTTTCTCCCCTAACCCCAGTGAACAAATCTAAATATTCAAATTTTCTATTTCTTATTACAAAATGAAAGAAATACATGTAAATGATATGTACAAGAAAGACTGAGCTACCAGCATTCAGTACAAATATACAATCTCTCCTTGTCATACATGACACTTGACAACACTTAAATCACACAGCTCATTCTTTGTAACTCTAGATTTTCCTGCAGTGAGCACTGTGCACTAGCCCTGCCTTTTGGCAAAATGGTAGGAGGAATAGATAGTAGTAGTAGTAGTAGGAACATTTAGGCAGGAGCATTATGCAGAAACAATAGGTACAGGTAGTAGGTTGGAACATTAGGAAGGAGCATTAGGTAGAAGTAGTCAGTAGGAACATTAGGTAGGAGCCTCTACAAACTCTGCGGTAGAGTTGCCCTCTTCCAGTGGCCTGTTAAGGGTGAGGCACTTAAGGCTAAGAAGCAGCACTAAAGTTCACTAATTATGGAGATTCTATAACTGAGGCCAACCAATTGTGGTGAGTTCCAGTTGGGATCAGGTGTCAGAGATACAAATAGATAGATAGATAAAGTGAGCTAACATACTTTATTTGGTTATGGTATAATGCTGAAGTTAACACACAAATCCCTCTGGGGAGTGGGGAAGAAATGGAGGAGGTTTTTGAAGGATGTGCACAATTTGAATTTTTGGCTTCTAATTATAAAATGAAGGAAAAGCATGTAAATGTAAGGGACACAATAAAAAGTCAGACAACATATTTTATATGGTCATGGTATAAAACTGATTCTAACACATAAATCCCCAGGGGAAGGGTGGAGGAAGCATTCTGGAGGGGGATGGTTTCAATTCAAATTTTCTATTTCCCATTCTAACAGTTTGAAGTGTCACCATGGCAAAACTCATATGTTTGGCAGAAACCAGAGCCATAAAAGACAAATAAAAGAAAATGCCAAAATATTGGCACAGTTAAAAATTTGTATAATCTTTGTGCCATACTTGATCACTGTTTCCCTCATTAGTGAAGTAGCGCTGGAAACAGCTGAAGAAAGGACACATCCGCTCACATCTATTCTCTAGCTGTCGCGTGTAATGCACCGAAACCACAGCTTCCTATCCACAATTCCCCAAAGATCTTTCCTTGGTTTACCCTGGACACTTCACATGCCCTGGTTCAGTTCAATGACAGCACACTGAGCCCTTTATACCACATCTTTCCAATTCACTATCTCTCAAGCACACATTTCACCCTCCTGCATGTTCTGGTCCTGATCATGAAAAACTGTTTTCATTCCATCCTTCCATCTCTAATTTGGCTTTCCAGTTCTATATCTACAGGTGTCTATTTCATTATTACACTCTTTCACACACTTCCATAACTCCTGCTTCAAAAGCTGTGCTACTCCCTCCTTAGCTCTTGTCCTGTCACCAACCCCTAACTTTACTCCCAAGACATTTCCAAACTATTCTTCAACTTTACCCTTGAGCCATGTTTCACTTAAGAGCCAAAACATCCAAGTTTTTTCCTTAAGCATATTACCTATCTCCATTCTCTTATATTGATTACATCCACACACATTTAGACACACCAGCCTGAGCCTTTGAGAAGGATGAGCACTCCCTGCTTGGCTCTTTAGAAATTGAAATACAAAAACTTTTTTTTCCAGCCCCTCATTCCTACCCCTTCTAATTGCCTTCAGTGACATACAGGAAATACAGAGGTAGAATTCTGTCTCACATCATACATCCAAAGATTATGGTATTTTTGGAATATTTTTGAAATTTTTTTGTCACAAAAATGTGATTACTTGGAATTTTCATTGCTAATGTCTATTATGTTAAAAGATAACAGACACCTCTCCATCACAAATTATGATACAACATGAGGGTATGGATACTGTACGAATGTTCTTGATGTCTTTACATATACTGAGCAGTGTAAGGAAAAAATTATGGCTGTGGAACCTGGTAACAATGCATGGGATGGCATTATAAGTAATACTGCCCATGTATTTCACCTTGTGGCAGATTTAGTCAATTCAAGAATTATTAAATCATATGCCCCACTTGCAAAGAACACAAAAAATTACCATAGAATATGTGCCCCAGCTGCAGTGAATAGTTTAATTCCTGCAAAAGGTGCATAATTATTTGCATGTGATCTAATGACAAATATGGGCATAAGAGTTACTGATAAAATAAATCACAGTACTAACGTACTTTTCTGAAATTTAAAAGAATATTGAATATCTTCTGTTCTGTAATCCTACACACTAAATGCTGGGTTACAGATCAATTCTAATATGCAGTTCATATATGCAACAGTGATATCAGTACACTACTGTAGCTTCATATGGTCCATGTTCTAAACAAGTTCCTCACTACAGCTATATCTAACATTAACAAAATGTCAACCCAATCGTGCAATATTGAAATTCTTTCCACTACTTGGTAATTATTCTTTACTTTCAACTATAATTTTCCCAAAAAAATATGACCTCTTTCTTCTTTGTTTTATGCATAAAAACAAAATATCTACTTTACTAACTGATAACCATGCAATGCCTGCTTTTCATTACACATCTTTTTATCTAAATACTGATACCCTAGCAATGACAGTTACTCCTTTGAGGCACAAATGGCCTCCATGTTCATATGGGTTAATGCTAATGAATATGAGAGCAAAAGGAAACTTACTGTGCTCTGGTAATGTCCTTGGTATGAGAAGTTCCATTGCACTTAAACTTTCCGTGATAAGCTGCAGCTCTGCCAGGCTAGTTACGCTAGTGTGTGCCTCATGAAGGTACTCAAGGATGCGTGGTGCCAGTGCATGGATGTATGGGGTTGATATTTCACTATCAGTGTGACTGAAGATGGATTCTAGCGTCTGTATGCACTGGATACGTACCTATACATTCAAAATAAGAAAATTTTATAATAATTTTTTATTTCTCTATTGTTTTTTCAATAAATAAACAGTATGTCAATGAGTTATCATATTTGAATAAAAGATTATTGATATTTACATAAGAGTGATATAAAAAGCAATAGTTCCAAAAAGGAGAGAGTGAACAATGAACATGGGAAAAGTTCCACTCCTGCTTTTATGTATGAATCACAAAAGCTTAGTGGCCAACACATCCAACAAGGCTTCATTAGATGAATGCAAATGAACAAAAATCTATATGGGAAAACATGCTCTTACATCAAAACAGTTCTTTGGAAGCTACCTTGCAATCCCAGTGCCATTATCAGCAAAAGCAATGAAAAAAGTCAGATGCCTCATTTGAATTGACTCCTTTATGAAAGCACGTTACACGATACCAAATGAAAATGATCTTTATCTTGATCTGATTACTTAATACATAAATTTCAAAACCTATTCCTTTTAGATCCTGAAACAGGTTACAACTTTTCCCAGAATGTCTTTTTGAGGTATATCATAACATAAAGGCAAGGGTACTAAAGAGAGATATGCAAATAAACAAAAAGATGCTAACTAGATTTAATGAACCTCTGTAGTCTCATGAAATTACATTCCTTGCTTCAAAATAAACTACAATTACTCAAACGAATAAGAAAAAATGCTTATACTCTAAAACAACCAATCTTATCATTGTAAGCCCTTTAAGTTATCAATATAGCAAAAAATTCACAGTCCTTATGTTAGATGGCACCCCAAAAGCCAGGAGCTTTCCAAAAATAGTGAATGAAAGGTTTGAGAACCTAAAAATCAAATGCTAGATGTAAATAAAAAAATATTTTTCAAGAAAAACATCTCTGGGTTGTAAGGCACCTTCAACCTTCAAAACAGTAATCCACAGCATGATTACAGAGCGTCACACACTTATCCCTTCAGCCTTACTACATGTTCTATACTTTTATACCTAACTCACTCTCTCCATCCTTAGTACATGGCAAGTATCAGGAACAAAAGATCAATAGCCTTATTTGTACACATCTGATCTCTAGTTGTAATGTATAATGTTATGAAATGAGCCTACCACCCATAGCCAAGCCTCACAAGCTACTCTACAATTTATCCTGACCACTTCAAAAGCCATGGTTCAGCCCACTGACAGCACATCCCCACCCCCTCTTTCTTTTTTAAACCAGGTCCTCTTCATTTGAACTTACATTCAAATAATCCTATCTAAGCCCCCTGCTGCACCTCATTACTTATACTTGTTCACATGTACTCTCAACTTGCTCCTTTCACACACTCTTTCAAATTCTTATACAAGATTCTGGAGTTTCTCTCTAGAATCTGCCATTAAAGCTGTATAATATGCAAACAGAAACTGATTCACCTCCCACACCCCAAATCCCCAGCTTATTACATACTCCTGGCTCCAAGACCTTCACATCTGCTCCCCTCACAACTCTGTCAGTGAGGAGATTATAAAATGATGGCAATACAGTGAAACAAACTTCTAATGGACGTCAATATATGGGAATTCAGCTTTTTCTAAAGAACCCTCTGGACCCCACAGGATTAAGTCTAGAATCTAATATCTCAAATTCAGCCTGGTAAAGTAATATATGGACCTAGTGGACTGATTTTGGAAAGTAATGGAATAGTCTGTTAGTCTTGGTATGAGACACTGACAACCAGAACATATGACAGCATACAGTGCACTTTTTCCTCATCTAATTAACATACAATGTTCTCTCTGTACTCATTAATGTAGTTTTACAGTTAGTTTTACAGTAATTAAAAGTCATCTAATGATGTAATACTATTCTTTGTACCTTTACACTTAAAGAAAAATCATCTAAGTACAAATTTCAGGATGAAACATGACCTAGCACTGTCACTGCCTGCCAGTGTGAGATAACTGCACACCTGGTTGATACAAAAACAAACTTGAACCCTGTTTTCTCATGCAACTGCAGTTTTTTGTAAGAAGACCTTTCTTTTTTATCAAATCAAGGCATATAAAACTGCTTTCAGTGTTTTATGTGCAAAGAGGCCCACAAAATACCTTAGACATGCTGAAAACCAGAAAATTAGTGAACATCATGAGCATACAATGAGTAGCTTGCACTTCATGCATTCCCACTTCTGACCAAGGAAATCCAGGTGACTCTTGGCAACCCTGGAGCTATTTCCTTCTGATTCAAAGTAATGTCTGCTACTCACTGAACACCTGCCTTGGGGCATCAGAAGAATATGATAAGTTTCCATTATACTTGTTAAAGTTAAAAAATTTGGGATACAACAAAATTTGGCTTCTGGCAAACCACCCTTCCCCCCAATCAATCCATAAGAAAGGGGTTTTACTATAAGACAAGTCCTTGATACAGGCCCACTTTTCTCCCTTACTACTTGCATATATACCAAATTTTTCTAGTAAAAATTCTCACTATACCTGATAATTTCCCATCCACCCACCATATATTTGTAACACCATTCACAATGCCTCTCTGACAATGCTAACATATGCCTTCTCCAGATCCAAAAATGCCATCCACAAGTAATTCTCTTTCCACGAGTAATTCTGACAAATCCTACAGAGAAAACTTCTGTTCCATACACCTACTTATGAAGCCACACCGCCCATCCCCAAACAAATGCTATAAGAATGCCACCACCCTCAATATCACTGCTCCCCTATACATCTTACCAGGTATACTCAACAAATTTGGACCTCTGTAATTTAACTATTCTGTTTCATACATACCAATTCATCTGTTCAATTTCTGTTAAAATGCCACAACTTTTCCCCACTTCTTGGAAGCAAGCATTAGTACATCCCAAGCGTATCAAGGCTGACCATTCTAACCCCTCGAACTATCGTCCTGTTGCTTTGACATCTACTATTTCCAAAGTCTTTGAATCCCTCCTCAACTCCCATATTTCTAGACATCTTGAATCTCACAAACTTGTCTCTGATCAACGAAGTTGCTTCCATAAGGTGAGATTCACTGGTGATATGTTTTCATATCTTATTATGTCTGGTCTCTTATATTTAGCTTCCTCTCTGGCCGATCTATCTTTATGGTTGTTGATGGAGCAGCCTTTTCCCCTTTTCCAAACAACAGTGGTGTCTCTCAAGGTTCTGTCCTGTCTTCTATACTTTTTTCCTTTTCATCAATGATTTCCTTTCTTCTACAAAAAAGTAAATGCACTTATATGCTGATGACTCAACACAGCACTCCTCAATATCTTTCAAATCTGCTCATTCTCTTGCTCAATCTGCATCCCATCTCGACACAACTTCCTTTTAAACTCAGACTTGTAAGGATATCTCAGTGGGGCAGGTGAAATCTTGTTAAGTCTAATGCCTCCAAGACCCAGTTTCTGCCCGTCTCTCAATCAAAAACTCCTCACAACTTTCCTCTCTCCTTTGACAGATCTGTAATTCCAACAATTTACTTGACGAAAATACTTGGTAGTACTGCATCACCCACAATGTCTTGGAAATCTCAAATTATGAAAATACTAGTCTGCCTCTAAGAGACTGGGAGTCCTGGTAAGATGTCAAAATTTCTTCTCTTATGAAAAGTTGCTCCATTTACAAAAAATTATTGATCCATCTTTGTATGGACTACTGCTCTCATATCTAGGGTGTTTCTAGCTCTGCATCCTGACTTGATAGACTTGAGTCAAAAGCAGTATGACTTATCAACTCTTCCAGGCTAACTTCAAAACCTGACCCG
This sequence comes from Panulirus ornatus, assembly GCF_036320965.1. Classification (NCBI taxonomy): domain Eukaryota; kingdom Metazoa; phylum Arthropoda; class Malacostraca; order Decapoda; family Palinuridae; genus Panulirus; species Panulirus ornatus. The sequence continues at coordinate 13,081,367 of NC_092226.1, read as the reverse complement.
CTTATTACTTTGGTCTTTGCTCCCAAGAGCAGGCTGCTTGCATGCCTCCACCACTAACTAGACCATGCAATACTCAGCAAGCTACTGTGTCACATGATTACTGCATGGCCACTGGCAACTGAAGGATGGACCATTTCAATAACTGCTTCTTTCCCTACAATTCAAAGCCTTAGAACTCTCTACACTCTCGTGTCTTTCCCAATCACTATGACTTGGCACTTTATAAAAAGCACATTTTTCACTCCCTGCAAAATTTGTAAATACTTCCCCTAACATTGCGTTATTCCCTTTCATTAAACTCTTCATATTTCAATTAAGGCCAAGCTTTGATGTGGACTTTTGTCTGTGACTGGAGCCTTCATCATAAAAAAAAATGTGGGGGTACTGCATTTGCATTAAACCATCCTAAGGCACCTCACGCAAGGCCTTAAAGACACATAAAAGCCTGATTAACAAATCAGTTATAATATCATCCGCTTTCATAATTTACCATACTTCATACTGCATAAGGTTTTCATTACCTCCTCTTTATCCACCTTGGTGTTCACCTTGTCCCAAAAAGAACACATCTGCCTCTCTGTCGTCTAACACATTCCGCAGTCATTCTAAATGCTCCCTCCATCTCTTCTTATCTTTACCCATTACCACTTCCTCATCCCCCTTCCCCATTGTCACCCCCATTTGTTCTCTCTCTCCTCTCACACTCTATACCACCTTCCCATACATTTCTTATTTCTGAAGTTCATCAACACTCCCTCAGTAATATATTCAATATCTCATTTGTCCCACTTCCCTGTACTCATACCATTCTTTTGACTTCCTGCCACCTTCCCTTATGCTTTTCTAAATAACTTGCACTTCTTCCCTACATGTACCATCCATACACTTAACCCTTTCACGAGTGATATAACTTCCTCATTACACAACTCACTACCCTCTCTCATACATCCACATTCCTTCTTCTGCAAGCCAAACACCAAGTGCACATTCGAGCACTACTCTCCTAAATACCTTGCATTCCCCTTCCACTTATCTTGTTTTATTCAATCTCACCATATGCCATCCTTTACTTAGTCTCTCTTGATGTCGCTGCACCCTTTCCTAAGTTCACTGACTTTCACCACTTCTTTCTTTCCTAAAACCACCACAAACTTTTACCCATATTTCCACCATGACAAGATCATTCATTTCACCTGCAGCCCCTCTATGCACATTCACATCCAAAAAACCTTTCTCTTGCATGCCAGTCAATCAACACATAATCTAATGCTCATTGATCCCAGCCTCATTAAACTAAGTATGTTCATGTATGCATCTTTTTATATACCATGTATTCCCAACCACCATTCATCTTTCAGTATACAGCTTGATAAATTCTCCCCCTTTTAATTAACCCAAGAAGCCTACGTCTGCCACTTATAATTCTCAACTGCCACATCACCCACCCTTACATCTATAACCCCTTGCATCAATGTTCAATCTCCTGCATCAAAATTAAATTCTAAAGTACTTACTCAGCTCCTCCCAGAATACTCCTTTCATCTTTCATCCTCCTAATATCAGGTGAACAAGCACTAAAAATTATCCACCTCTCATAACCTAGTTCTATCATATGTATGGCATTTCCTGTTTTTGTGACCTACCTCCAATCTTAACAATTACCTCCACCAAGAAATGATTGGACATCACCTCTACTTACCCTCTTAGCATGTTCACATCTGTCAACCTATCCTTTGCACAGTCAATCAGTACATAACCCATTAACTCCCAATAACACCCAAATCCACTCATTCACATATACTTATGAATGCACTTTTTTATGAGCCATGCATCCCATCAATATTCCTCTTTTAGCACACAGCTGGACAAGCATTTCCCCTATTTCCATTCACATCAGGAACATCATACTCCCTAGTTATATCCTTCATTCCAACATGACCTACCCTTGCATTCAGATCTCTATGCACTAAGACTTGATCCCTTGCAAAAAATTACCACAGCACTCACAGTCATTTCTTCATTCTTCTTAACTGTTGCATATGCTATAACATTCACCCACCTTTTGTAGTCTACACCCATTCTAACTCACATCAATTTTGACTGATCTTTTGTGCTCTTAGGATGTCTTTCACTAAACAAACAAAAAATTTAATTCAACACCCATAAACATGTGAAAAATCACATTCATGCAAGAGTGAGCTTTTCACCGCAGGTTGATGCATGTAAGGAAAGGCAATCTAAGGTCTGACAGACATAGTAACTCTATGTGGGTTAATGCCATGTACTGGCTGACTTTAACAACTTGTGGAGCTTCATTTATATCTAATGCCAATAGATAATCACTACTAAAAATTGTCAGCACTGGTGGGGTTAATACTCATAACTAACTGAAAACATATATACATAAGTTCAACACTGCAAAACTATGAAGAAGCCAAAATCAGAGGAAAACAACTTTTAACAGTACATATGTACAGCCATGCTACTTTTTTCTGGTCATATCTATTGTTCATAAAAACATTAGGTACATTCATAAGTAAACAAGCCAGTGAAACTAACATCAAGTTGTGGGTGCTGTGTAGCCATTTTAAACAAATTGATTGCAGGATATTGTAGGTTGTGAGGTCTGCTGACAGATGGTGGTGCATGGAGGATCAACTGGGCAATGCCCCTTAGAACCACTACCTCATCTGTTACACGCTCATCCTCACCTGCAAAATTGACAAAAAAATAAATATTTTCATACATCAAACAGATGCTATCAAAGTAATCTTTAATATATGTATATATATGTACAAATAACTTAATTAAACAAACTCAGGACCCCTTTTACGTGGCTCCTCCAACTTCAAAACTGCACTTTAATGAGGAACATGGAAATAATAGGGTTCTTTTGAGTGAAAAGTTCCTTAAAGAAACTGTATTCTTATTCGTCTACTGGGGATGAAACAACTTCACCGAAGGTAGATTTCCATTGCAGTGTAAATAAAGAAATGGACTTATTAGAGTTAAAACATCCTTAATGGTGCTCCCCTCATATTCATTTATTGGCGATGATGAGTGGTGAGCTAATTCCCCCCTTTCTTGTATTTCAATTTCAGAAAGATGAAACAGAAGATGGACCAAAGTAAGGAGTGTTCACCCTCCTAGACAGCCCAGGCTGGGGTCTCAAAATGTGTGAGGATGTAATCAAGATGTGAAGAAATGTATCCTTGAAGAAAGAAACCTGGAAGTTCTGGCTCTCATTGTCAAGGGTAAATGGGAACAATAAGTAAATGTCTTAAGAGTAAAGTCAGGGGTTGGTGAGAGGACAAGTCCTTGGGAAAGAGAAGCACTACTCATTAAGCAGGAGTTGCGGGAGTGTGTGAAAGAGTGCAAGGAAGTCAATTTTGATTGCGAGTAAAATAAAAGATGGATGGTGAAAGAGGGTATAACTGGGTAGCATGGGGTATTCACTGTTATGAATGGAAATGGTAAACAGCTTGTGGAGTTGTGTGTTGAAAAAGGACTGGTGATTGGGAATACCAAATTCAGAGAGAGACATTAACAAGTATATGTAATTGACAGATGAGTAAAACAGACTTTCAGCTGTAAATGTGCAAAGGTGGGCAGCGGGTGGGAGGTCTGATCACTATCTTGGGGAGGTGAGAGTGAAGATTTGTAAAGGTTTTCAGAAAAGAGGAAACAATGTTGGTGAGGAAAGACAGATGAGGATAAGTGGGATTCAGAAAGAGACGTGAAGAAATACCAAGAAAAATTGAGTATAGAATGGCAAAAGGTGAGGGTAAATGAAGCAAGGGGAGTTGGTGAAAAATGGAGTTATTCAACAAAGCAGTGTTTGCATGTGCAAAAGATGCATGTGGCATGCAAAAAGTGTGAGGTGGCCAGATTAGAAAGGTAGTGAGTGATGGAATGAAGAAGTAAAGCTGCTAGTGAAAAAGGAAAAAAGATGTGTTTGGACAGTGCTTACAGGGAAGGAGTGCAAATGACTGATGGATGAATAAGAAAAAGTGGCAGGAGGTCAGGAGTACAGCACAATACTTGAAAAAAGGGCAAATGAGAGTTGAAGTGAGCAAGTATCAGTAAATTTTAGGAAGAATTAGATGTACTAGAAGGAGGCGAATAATGTGCGATAAACAAGAGAAAAAAGAACAATGGTGAAGGAGGCGTAATGGGAAAAGGTAACAGGTAGTGATGAAGAAAAGGAGATGGAATGAGTACTTTGAAGGATTGTTGAATGTATTTGATAATAAGGAAGCAGATGTTTCGGACAGGGTGGTATGCAAAGTGAGAGTGTCATGGATAGTGGCTTCATGAAAAGAAAAGTGGTGGTGAAAGCCTTCCTTAAGATGAAATGTGGCAATGGGGCAGGAGTGGATGGTATTGCAGTTGAATTCAATAAGAAAAGGGGTGACTCTGTTTTTAATTGGTTGGTAAGGATTTCAATATATGTATGGATCATGGTGAAGTGCCTGAGGAGTGGTGGAATGCATGTATAATGACACTGTGTAAAGGCAAGGGGAACAAAGGTGAATGTTCAAACTACGGAGGTATAAGTTTGTTGAATGTACCTGGTAAGTTGTATGGGAGGGTATTGAATGAGAGCTTGAAGGCATGTATAGAGCAGTGTGATTTCAAAAGTGGTAGAGGATGTGTGGATCAGATGTTTCCTGTAAAGAATGTGTGTGCAAAATAGAGAAACATGAATTTGTATGTGGTATTTAAAGATCTAAAAAAAGCATACGAAAGGGTTGACTGAGATGCCTTGTATATAATCTTGAGCATATACGATGTGTAAGGCATATGTACAAGCAAGGAAAGAGGAGAGTGAATGGTTCTAAGTGAAGGATGGTCTGTATGATGTCACCATGGTTGTTCAATTTGTCTTTGGATGGGGTGATGAGGGAGGTAAATGCATGAGTCTTGGGAAGAGGGGTAAGTATGTACTCTGTGGAGAATGAGACAGCCTGGAGCGAGTCATTTGTTGTTTGCTGATGATACAGCACTGGTGGCAGATTTAGTGAGAAACTGCATGAGTTGTTGAATGAGTTGGAAAGAAGGTGTAAAAGAAGGAAGTAGAGAGTAAATGTAAATAAAAGTGAGCTTATTAAGCTTAATAGGGTTGAGGGATAGGTTAATGATAGTTTGACTTTGAATGAAAAAAAAAGAAAATGGAGAAAATGAAGTGTTAATATACCTGGTAGGGACATGGCAGTAAATGGAACCATGGAAGTGGAAATGAGTCATGCAGCAGGTGAGGGGGCAAAGGTTCTGGCAGCAGTAAAGAACTTGCAGAAAGAGAGAGAGTTATCTGGGATGGCAAAAATGGGGATGTTAAAAGAATAGTAGTCCCAGCAATATCATATGGATGTGAGGCATGGGTGAAAGATAAGACTGTGTGGAGGAGAGGAGGTGTATTGTAAATGAAATGTTTGAGGATGATATATGGTGTGAGGTGTTTTGATCAGGTAAGTAATAAAAAGAGTTTGGTTGACAGAGCTGAAGGGGGTGTCCTGAAATGGTCTAGAAATATGGAAAAAATGAATGAGAAAAGGTTAACAAAGGGGATATAGAGGGACCAAGGAGAATGGAGAGGCCAAATTGGAGATGGAGAGGAGTGAAAAAGACTTTGAGTGATTGGGGCCTGGACATTCAGGAGGGTGAAAGGCAAGCTTGGAATTTTGTCCTCAAACATTTCATTTCCAACACATCCATCCTTCTACATAAAAACTATCTATAGCCCATGTCTCACAACTGTATAATACTGTTGTAACTACTATTCTTTAAACATACCCATTTTTGCCCTCTGAGATAAGATTCTCTCTTTCCACACATTCTTCAGCACCCCCAGAACCTTCACGCCCTCCTCCACCCTATGACTCACTTCCACTTCCATGGTTCCATTTGCTGCTAAGTCCACTCCCAGATATCTAAAACATTTCACTTCCTCCAATTTTTCTCCATTCAATCTTACATCCCAACTAACTTGTCTCTTAACCCTGCTTACCTAAAAACATTGCTTTTATGCAGTTTCATCCTCAACTTTCTCCTCTCACATACTTTTCCAAACTCAGTCACAATTCTGCAGTTTCTAATTTGAATCAGCCAACAGTGCTGTATCATTGGTGAAAAATAATTGACTCACTTCCCAGGCTCTTTCATCCCCAGCAGACTGCAAAATTGCCCCTCTCTCCAAGACCCTTGCATTTACCCCTCACCACCCCATCCATAAACAAATCAAACAACCATGGTGATATCAAACACCCCTGCCGTGGGCCAACCCTCACTAGAAAGCATTCACTCTCCTCTCTTCCTACTCATACACAAGCCTTTCACCCTAGATTAAAACTTCTTGCTGATTCTAGCAGCTTACCTTCCACACCATCTGTTCTTAAGACCTTCCACAAAGCATCTCTATCAACCCTATCATATGCATTCTCCACATCCATAAATGCCATATGCAAATCCATCCATTGCCACTATATCATCAAACACATTTAACAATCCTTCAAAATACTCATTCTATCTTCTCACTTCACCACTCACCATTATTACTTCCCCCTTCAGCAATGTTCCCATTTGTTCTCGTCTTTTGCACATTATCTACCTCCTTCCAAAACATCTATTAATTCTCCCCAAAAGTTTAATGATACTCTCTCATCCCAACTCTCATTTGCCCTCTTTTTCAACCCCTGTACCTTCCTCTTGACCTCTGGCCACTTTCTCTAATACATCTCCCAATCATTTGCCATCCTTCCCTATAAGTAACACCCAAATGTCATTCTTTTCTCTTTCACTAACAACTTTACTTCTTCATCCTACCACTCACTACCCTTTCTAATCTGCCCACCTTTCATCTTTTGCATGCCATATGCATCCCTTGCACATGCCATCACTGCTTCCTTAAATACCTCCCATTCCTTATCTACTCCCCTCACTTCCTTTCTCTCATCTTTTGCTATTCTACACTCAATCTCTGTGGGTGTTTCTTCATGCAAGCCTCCTTTCCAAGCTCACTTAATCTCACCACTATCTTCTCCCAAAATATGTTTTCCTCTTTTTTTGAAAAACTCTACAAATCTTCGCCCTCACCTCCACAACATAGTGATTAGATATCCCAACAGCTGCCCCTCTCAGCACATTTACATCCAAAAATTTCTCTTTTACATGTCTATCAATCAATATGTTATCTAATAATGCCCACTGACCATCTCTCCCACTCACATATATATATAGTTGTGTATATCTTATCTTTTTTTTTTTTTTTTTTTTGCTTTGTCGCTGTCTCCCGCGTTTGTGAGGTAGCGCAAGGAAACAGACGAAAGAAATGGCCCAACTCACCTCCATACACATGTATATACATACGTCCACACACGCAAATATACATACCTACACAGCTTTCCATGGTTTACCCCAGACGCTTCACATGCCCCGATTCAATCCACTGACAGCACGTCAGCCCCGGTATACCACATCGCTCCAATTCACTCTATTCCTTGCCCTCCTTTCACCCTCCTGCAAGTTCAGGCCCCGATCACACAAAATCTTTTTCACTCCATCTTTCCACCTCCAATTTGGTCTCCCTCTTCTCCTCGTTCCCTCCACCTCCGACACATATATCCTCTTGGTCAATCTTTCCTCACTCATTCTCTCCATGTGCCCAAACCATTTCAAAACACCCTCTTCTGCTCTCTCAACCACGCTCTTTTTATTTCCACACATCTCTCTTACCCTTACGTTACTTACTCGATCAAACCACCTCACACCACACATTGTCCTCAAACATCTCATTTCCAGCACATCCATCCTCCTGCGCACAACTCTATCCATAGCCCACGCCTCGCAACCATACAACATTGTTGGAACCACTATTCCTTCAAACATACCCATTTTTGCTTTCCGAGATAATGTTCTCGACTTCCACACATTCTTCAAGGCTCCCAGAATTTTCGCTCCCTCCCCCACCCTATGATCCACTTCCGCTTCCATGGTTCCATCCGCTGCCAGATCCACTCCCAGATATCTAAAACACTTTACTTCCTCCAGTTTTTCTCCATTCAAACTCACCTCCCAATTGACTTGACCCTCAACCCTACTGTACCTAATAACCTTGCTCTTATTCACATTTACTCTTAACTTTCTTCTTTCACACACTTTACCAAATTCAGTCACCAGCTTCTGCAGTTTCTCACATGAATCAGCCACCAGCGCTGTATCATCAGCGAACAACAACTGACTCACTTCCCAAGCTCTCTCATCCCCAACAGACTTCATACTTGCCCCTCTTTCCAAAACTCTTGCATTCACCTCCCTAACAACCCCATCCATAAACAAATTAAAAAACCATGGAGACATCACACACCCCTGCCGCAAACCTACATTCACTGAGAACCAATCACTTTCCTCTCTTCCTACACGTACACATGCATTACATCCTCGATAAAAACTTTTCACTGCTTCTAACAACTTGCCTCCCACACCATATATTCTTAATACCTTTCACAGAGCATCTCTATCAACTCTATCATATGCCTTCTCCAGATCCATAAATGCTACATACAAATCCATTTGCTTTTCTAAGTATTTCTCACATACATTCTTCAAAGCAAACACCTGATCCACACATCCTCTACCACTTCTGAAACCACACTGCTCTTCCCCAATCTGATGCTCTGTACATGCCTTCACCCTCTCAATCAATACCCTCCCATATAATTTACCAGGAATACTCAACAAACTTATACCTCTGTAATTTGAGCACTCACTCTTATCCCCTTTGCCTTTGTACAATGGCACTATGCATGCATTCCGCCAATCCTCAGGCACCTCACCGTGAGTCATACATACATTAAATAACCTTACCAACCAGTCAACAATACAGTCACCCCCTTTTTTTATAAATTCCACTGCAATACCATCCAAACCTGTTGCCTTGCCGGCTTTCATCTTCCGCAAAGCTTTTACTACCTCTTCTCTGTTTACCAAATCATTTTCCCTAACCCTAACCCTATCTTATCTTAAATCAGGTATTTCCAATCACCAGTCTTTTTCAGCACACAACTCTACCTCTCTATTATCCTTTTATTACTTACTTGATCAAACACTGTCCTGAAACATTTCATTCCCAGCATATTCAACCTCCTACACATGTTTTCATCCACAGACCATGTTTTTGCATCCATATATCATTGAGAAAACTATACTTTCAAACATAATCATTTTTGCCCTCTCAGATACTGACCTCTCTATACATTCCTCAAAGCTCCTACCTCTCACCTAACTTGTGACCCACTTCCATGGCTCATGTCCACTCCCAGATACCAAAAACACTTCACATCCTCCATATTTTCTCCAATCACACTTGCACCCCAACTACCTTGTTCTTATGCACTGCTAACACTCATAACATTTCTGTCAATCTCATGTGCCCCTAATTTCCTCCTTTCAAATATTCTCCCAAACTCTGACACTAACTTCTGCAGTTTCTAACTCATATATGCCATCACTGCTGTGTTATCACCCAACAACAACTGACTCACTTCTCAGGCACCCCTCACTCACTACAGACTTCATACTCAAGCCTCTCTATGAGACCTTTGTACTTATGTCCCTCATCACCCCATCCAGAAATAAATTAAATAACTGTGGTAATGTCAGACACTCCTGCCAGATACCTACTTTCCCCTGGATCTGTTCATCCTAACCTCCACCAACTCACACAAACACAACTTACACTCTTGAAAAAAGCTACTCATTACTTCTAGTAGCTTCCCTCCTACATCATCTATCTATCTATAAGACCTTTCACAACGGACTCTACCAAATGCTTTCTCCAGATCCATCAATGCCATATACAAATCCTTGCTTCAATAAGTATTTCTCACACATTCTTCAAAGCAAAAACCTGATCCATACATCCTCTATCACTTTTGAAACCCCATTGTTCCTCCCCAATCTGATTATCTGTACATGCCTTCACCTGGTCACATCTAAGTTTTTAAAACAGATCAATGATATGGGCAGTGAACAATTCTTTGAAAGAATTAGAGATAGAACAACTAGAAGACATAACACAAAATTAAGCAAGAAACTTGTTATAAAAGATGTAAAGAAGAACAATTATAACTCGAGTGGATTAATGGAATGAAAATGACTGAGAACAAGGTTCATGCAGAAACCACATATAGACTTAAGAAGTTGTATGATGGTATCATATGTTCAAAAGAAGGGGCCTCATGAATGCAGAATTCACTTGCTCTTCAGTAGTTCAGTAAAAATAGGTAATTACACACCAGGCAAGAATATGTGGGAGACTCCTCTGATGGATAGAAGATAACATAAGTGGAAGGGAACAAAGGGCATATGTCAGAGGAGCCCTCTCCAAATGGGTGGAGGTCACAGTGGAGTGCCCTAGGGTTCTAATCTGGGCTATTATTCTTCTTGATCAATGTGAATCAAGTTCCAGAATGAATGGTCTCCTACCTGAATATGTCAGCAGATGATGCAAAAGTCATGAGGGGCAGGATTGCATGCAAGAACCTAGACAGACTCCAAAGATGGTTTGATATGTGGTTGATGAAATTTCACCACTAATAAATGTATAGTATTGAGGACAGGACAGAGTAAGAAAAAGGTCTCAATATGATTATCATCTTCTGGAAGGAAATCAGGATTTAGGATTCTGTGTGTGTGAGGAACCTGGGAGTTGATACAGTCCCTAAACTGTAGAGTCCAACATCAAGAGAATTGTAAAGGAGACAGACAGTCGGCTGGCAAATATCAAAAAGCTTTCAAGAACTGTATATGGATAAGAAAATACTTTGCAAGCTGTTCATATCCCAGCATAGGCCAGCCAAAACTAGAATACGCCTCTCAATTTGGCCATCACACCTAAAAATCACAAAAAGCTAACAGACAAGGCTCAAAAGAATGCACAAAAGATGGAACCAGAATTAAAAGAACTATTTTAAAGGGAAGGCTTTAAATCTATCTGTCATGGAAGAGTAAAGAGTAAGGGGTGACCTGATCACAAACTTTAAGAGCATAAAGGATATGAATGAAACAGGCAGTGAACACTTCTTCAAAAGATGTTAGGATAATGCAACCAGAGGACATAAGAAATTAAGGAAGAAACTAGTTAAAAACAGAATGGAAGGGTACTGGAAGGAGAGAAACCATCATCCCACCCATAAACAAATCAAACAGGTTATTTTTGTAATAACATATAATACAAGTACATTCTGATGATAAAAAATCACACAGGATAAAGGCAATTTTAATGAATTGCATGGTTAAAGAGTTAAAAAAGTGACTGGACAAGAAGGTTACGAATGGGTGGATAATAATTGTACTTCTTATTTCCAGGGATACTGTAGCAAATCTTTATCGACCCCTTCTTTGCCATATATGTCACATGGCTGTCATTTGCACAGGCTTTTACCCATATGCCATTCTAGATATTCATTCATACCAAATGCAACCTGAACCTCAAATTCCTACAATACTATGCAGGTCATAAATCTCTACTGCATCTTATTTTACTTCTGTTACTAAAAAAACAATTTTCAAATCCTTTCATGAACCCTTATGAGTACTCCAACATGTAGGCAAAATCAACACATCATTCCTTTTCAATCATAACAGCTGTCAGTAGAGCTGTAACTACCTTGAACAAATCTACTCTGAAATGTAACTCTTTCAATGCTGTCTTTGCAGAATGTCATTCTCACATACCTCAACTTCTTAGAAACTTCTAATCACTCAAACTGAGATTAAAACAGCCACTTTCTCAAAAAAATTTTTTACATTTACTCTGCATATCTTCCTTCAACATGAACCTAAGCAACAGTACATAAACCGTCTGGTTCAGCAAAATGAACACCATTTGCATACAACTATGGGTAGTTTCATTATGTTTCACCATGTCTCAGCTGTACCTAGCAATCAACTGATCTCACATTCATTTCAGGATATTACACAAACCTGAATCACTTCTGATATCTATTTCAAACCACTCTCAGAAATTATCAAGTCCTTGTGTTAATCAGAGCTAGATAATAACCCAAAATATCATGCTACTTACAAGTTTTGCTAAGATCAATAATATTTGCAAGAGCTGACTGGAGAAGATTGCACCACTGGTCCTTAGATCTGGGGTCACGAGCATAAGGATGACGTGCAAGGGTGGCTAGTGCATCTAAGACTTTGGTCATAAGAGCTGGGGTATTGTGTAGGCTACGGCCAGGATTTGACTTGCTGCCACACTCTCGTAATACACCCGTGAGCAGATACAATACAGTTGGCAGAATGGCTACTCCTCCTAGTGGAAAGAAATAATAGTGAATCTGTCTTAATTCTCTGTATTACTCTGTGAATTTTCAGCAAATCAGTTGGAGTAAAACTTTTATAAATAGTTTGCTCATCAATCATCTTACAACATGAGATTTAATAATGATATTGTAAACACTTGTAACAAATTCAATGACTGCACCAATGATATAACTCCTTTCTAAAAGCACTAAACAAAATTAAACAAAAAATTTAAGCTTAGACATTTACCAATTCATCTTTGACACCTTATTCTCCCCCAAAACTCCCAACAGTGGGGTTGGCAACAGCAGAAAAGTCTCTACACTGCCATATCCAAATAAACCTTGCAAGTAGGTTCCATGCTTCTCACACCTTCTTGGGACCAACCCCAGCATATTTCCTCATCTCTCCCACACACACACACACACCAAAGGATGTTAGCCATCATTTCCTCACCTTGTTTCCTTCTATGTAATTTAAATACCACATATCTGTTTATCAATCTCCTAATGTTCTTGGACATATTTTCTCATAAACAGTTCTGTAAGCTATTCTCTGTGTTACTTAAATACATTAAAGATTATCATTATGAGGCAAAATACTGCACTTTTATATCACATCCCATTTTACAGTGATGTAGGTTTTCCATATCAATGACAAATCTAGATACTATGGGTGAGTTAGAATGCTGTTTAGAGGATAAAACCTTCAATACATAGCTAAAAACTCAACAGGGTGGATGAAAAGCATGTAAGGAGTCAATGTGTTTGTTAAATCATGTGGATGCATGGACAGACAAATGCCATGCAAGTGCTACAGCATATGCACTCATGATAATTTTAAAAGTTTAGCATTTTAATACATGTTTATAAATTGAAGTACTTGTCTAATAATCTCTTAATTCTATGCCTAAGGGAAAGCATATGGTGCAGTTAACATTCATTTAAATACAGTATTGCATGATGTCATGAAATTTTGTGTAATGGTTGTACAACAATTTTAACATTTCAGTACAATAATCTACAAATGAAGATCTGGCAAAAATGAGCATGGGGCATCATGGATACAATGAATAAAAACAAACTTTCTGTGTGTATGTTACCATAATTCTAGCTGTATCTAAGTGATTCTTTTTTTTTTTTTTTTTTTTTGCTTTGTCGCTGACTCCCGCGTTTGCGAGGTAGCGCAAGGAAACAGACGAAAGAAAATGGCCCAACCCACCCCCATACACATGTATATACATACGTCCACACACGCAAATATACATACCTACACAGCTTTCCATGGTTTACCCCAGACGCTTCACATGCCTTGATTCAATCCACTGACAGCACGTCAACCCCGGTATACCACATCGCTCCAATTCACTCTATTCCTTGCCCTCCTTTCACCCTCCTGCATCAGGCCCCGATCACACAAAATCTTTTTCACTCCATCTTTCCACCTCCAATTTGGTCTCCCTCTTCTCCTCGTTCCCTCCACCTCCGACACATATATCCTCTTGGTCAATCTTTCCTCACTCATTCTCTCCATGTGCCCAAACCATTTCAAAACACCCTCTTCTGCTCTCTCAACCACGCTCTTTTTATTTCCACACATCTCTCTTACCCTTACGTTACTTACTCGATCAAACCACCTCACACCACACATTGTCCTCAAACATCTCATTTCCAGCACATCCATCCTCCTGTGCACAACTCTATCCATAGCCCACGCCTCGCAACCATACAACATTGTTGGAACCACTATTCCTTCAAACATACCCATTTTTGCTTTCCGAGATAATGTTCTCGACTTCCACACATTCTTCAAGGCCCCCAGAATTTTCGCCCCCTCCCCCACCCTATGATCCACTTCCGCTTCCATGGTTCCATCCGCTGCCAGATCCACTGCCAGATATCTAAAACACTTCACTTCCTCCAGTTTTTCTCCATTCAAACTCACCTCCCAATTGACTTGACCCTCAACCCTACTGTACCTAATAACCTTGCTCTTATTCACATTTACTCTTAACTTTCTTCTTTCACACACTTTATCAAACTCAGTCACCAGCTTCTGCAGTTTCTCACATGAATCAGCCACCAGCGCTGTATCATCAGCGAACAGCAACTGACTCACTTCCCAAGCTCTCTCATCCCCAACAGACTTCATACTTGCCCCTCTTTCCAAAACTCTTGCAATCTAAGTGATTCATGTATCAAAAATATATTTCAAATGCATTTATTAGTGACAAATATGGGTATAGGAAAGAGTACTGGTCTGGAGGTGGTACAGAAGATCTGAAATATTTTCATCTAATTGTAATCTATAGTAATAAGCATCCCCATTTCTGCAATTCCATGCAGAAAAATATGCAACTCATACTCATGCAATTAAGGTACACTTAATACTACTGTTGAATGATTTTCTATATTCCATCAAGCAACTTTCCTCCTAGAGCACAGGATTTCATGTACCTCCCACAATACATTCCAATCAACTTTAACATATGCAGCCAAATATGCTGTATGCAGCTTTCTTTTTGATACCAACTTCAGTATGAAAATCTAATCTCCACATTATCTAACTTTCTAAAAATCGAGAGCTCTTCAGTTACCCTGCACTCTGTTATGTTCACTCTCTCAGTGATAACTTTCCCATGCAACTTACTTGATATGCTCAAGAATATGATTTCTTTAGAGCTTTTACACTCAACTTTACAGCCCTTTCCTTACGACACAAGCACTGTCGCTGCTCCTATCGAGTTATCTGGCATCCTCTCTCTTTATCAGCAACATATATTTTGTACAAATATTCTGCCACCATATTACATCCATTCTTCAAATACTGTTATCCCTTCCACTCCAGGGGCTTTTTCCATTTCTATCCTGCTTGTAGCTGATTCTATGTCAGTCAAGAATATTTTGTCTCTCTGTCTATCCATCTATCACCATTAACCCTATTTCCAATTAGCTTATGTACATACAGCCTCTGAAATCACTAAAAACACATCCACAACCCATAATCAATGTGCTAAAATGAAACTTGGACTTAAACAGCTTCTTACTTTTTACTTTCAGCATTTTGTTAGTCATTTAAATGAGCCCATGTCCACTATACAACATGCTTCCATCGCATCCAGTCCCTAATCGTTCCTGCAATACTACCTGATATATCCCTTCCCATCAATCAGTTCTCTCAATACATCTATCCATCTCCTTTCTGGTTTATCTTTTTTCCTCGTACTTTCTACTGCACTACTACATACCTTCTTGACCAACCTATCACCTACTATATTATCTATATAGCATCATCATCCTAAAAGACTTTCATCCATGTGTTTTTCTGTTGATTTCTTCTCACATCCTCCTCTCATCTTCATTCTTTATTCTATCTATCCTTCTAATTTTCTGCACTGAATTTTCCCTGTTCTTCCCTTAATTCCTATGAATAATATTGCTTCTTTCCCATCCTCAGATGCTATCAGCTCTTCATAATACTGCATTGATCAATTTAACACCAAATGCACAGCATATCAGACATGCCTCACTGATTAACTTAAAAACAAAGCAAAAATGGATTACCTGCTGGAGAACATAAATTGGGGAGAACAGTTAGGAGAGTGACAGTAGCAGATAACAGAGCTTCAAGCTGGTGACTCTTGGCATGATGTCGAGGAGGTGCTAGTAAGGAAGGTGCAGAAGCTACCACCTGGGGAGCAAGACGTGGCTTATGGCGAACCAGTGTACAAAGGCAAACCTAAAAGAAAAAGACCATAATTTGCATATAATGTTTTAAAACCAAAATTCAAGGATAGGATGTCTTTTCCCTATACATAAAAAATAAGAGTTCTCCAAAGGTTAAATATATACACAGTATGATATTATCAAATATATACCATCAAACAACTAGTTACTACACAAACAAGGTGCAGTCCACAATGAATAAAAATTCCTACCTGTAGAGCAGTGAACACAAGGGACTGTGCTGTGTTGATTTCCCCAGACTCTTTGCCTTCACCTAACAGGTCTGCCTCACACCCTTCACACTCCTGGTTAGCTGGTTTCTCCTCTGGAAACATTAGATAATATTTTTTTTTGCTTTGTCGCTGTCTCCCGCGTTTGCGAGGTAGCGCAAGGAAACAGACGAAAGAAATGGCCCTAACCCACCCCCATACACATGTATATACATTTGTCCACAAACGCAAATATACATACCGTACACAGCTTTCCATGGTTTACCCCAGACGCTCCACATGCCCTGATTCAATCCACTGACAGCACGTCAACCCCTGGTATACCACATCGATCCAATTCACTCTATTCCTTGCCCTCCTTTCACCCTCCTGTATGTTCAGGCCCCGATCACACAAAATCTTTTTCACCCCATCTTTCCACCTCCAATTTGGTCTCCCACTTCTCCTCATTCCCTCCACCTCCGACACATATATCCTCTTGGTCAATCTTTCCTCACTCATTCTCTCCATGTGCCCAAACCATTTCAAAACACCCTCTTCTGCTCTCTCAACCATGCTCTTTTTATTTCCACACATCTCTCTTACCCTTACATTACTTACTCGATCAAACCACCTCACACCACACATTGTCCTCAAACATCTCATTTCCAGCACATCCACCCTCCTGCGCACTACTCTATCCATAGCCCACGCCTCACAACCATACAACATTGTTGGAACCACTATTCCTTCAAACATACCCATTTTTGCTTTCCGAGATAATGTTCTCGACTTCCACACATTCTTCAATGCTCCCAGGATTTTCGCCCCCTCCCCCACCCTATGACTCACTTCCGCTTCCATGGTTCCATCCACTGCCAGATCCACTCCCAGATATCTAAAACAATTTACTTCCTCCAGTTTTTCTCCATTCAAACTCACCTCCCAATTGACTTGACCCTCAACCCTACTGTACCTAATAACCTTGCTCTTATTCACATTTACTCTTAACTTTCTTCTTTCACACACTTTACCAAACTCAGTCACCAGCTTCTACAGTTTCTCACATGAATCAGCCACCAGCGCTGTATCATCAGTGAACAACAACTGACTCACTTCCCAAGCTCTCTCATCCCCAACAGACGTCATACTTATATTCATATATATTCATATATACATATTTTTTTTTTTATTATACTTTGTCGCTGTCTCCTGCGTTTGTGAGGTAGCGCAAGGAAACAGACGAAAGAAATGGCCCTACCCCCCCATACACATGTATATACATACGTCCACACACGCAAATATACATACCTACACAGCTTTCCATGGTTTACCCCAGACGCTTCACGTGCCTTGATTCAATCCACTGACAGCACGTCAACCCCGGTATACCACATCGCTCCAATTCACTCTATTCCTTGCCCTCCTTTCACCCTCCAGCATGTTCAGGCCCCGATCACACAAAATCTTTTTCACTCCATCTTTCCACCTCCAATTTGGTCTCCCTCTTCTCCTCGTTCCCTCCACCTCCGACACATATATCCTCTTGGTCAATCTTTCCTCACTCATTCTCTCCATGTGCCCAAACCACTTCAAAACACCCTCTTCTGCTCTCTCAACCACGCTCTTTTTATTTCCACACATCTCTCTTACCCTTACGTTACTCACTCGATCAAACCACCTCACACCACACATTGTCCTCAAACATCTCATTTCCAGCACATCCATCCTCCTGCGCACAACTCTATCCATAGCCCACGCCTCGCAACCATACAACATTGTTGGAACCACTATTCCTTCAAACATACCCATTTTTGCTTTCCGAGATAATGTTCTCGACTTCCACACATTCTTCAAGGCTCCCAGAATTTTCGCCCCCTCCCCCACCCTATGATCCACTTCCGCTTCCATGGTTCCATCCGCTGCCAGATCCACTCCCAGATATCTAAAACACTTCACTTCCTCCAGTTTTTCTCCATTCAAACTCACCTCCCAATTGACTTGACCCTCAACCCTACTGTACCTAATAACCTTGCTCTTATTCACATTTACTCTTAACTTTCTTCTTCCACACACTTTACCAAACTCAGTCACCAGCTTCTGCAGTTTCTCACATGAATCAGCCACCAGCGCTGTATCATCAGCGAACAACAACTGACTCACTTCCCAAGCTCTCTCATCCCCAACAGACTTCATACTTGCCCCTCTTTCCAAAACTCTTGCATTTACCTCCCTAACAACCCCATCCATAAACAAATTAAACAACCATGGAGACATCACACACCCCTGCCGCAAACCTACATTCACTGAGAACCAATCACTTTCCTCTCTTCCTACACGTACACATGCATTACATCCTCGATAAAAACTTTTCACTGCTTCTAACAACTTTCCTCCCACACCATATATTCTTAATACCTTTCACAGAACATCTCTATCAACTCTATCATATGCCTTCTCCAGATCCATAAATGCTACATACAAATCCATTTGCTTTTCTAAGTATTTCTCACATACATTCTTCAAAGCAAACACCTGATCCACACATCCTCTACCACTTCTGAAACCACACTGCTCTTCCCCAGTCTGATGCTCTGTACATGCCTCCACCCTCTCAATCAATACCCTCCCATATAATTTACCAGGAATACTCAACAAACTTATACCTCTGTAATTTGAGCACTCACTCTTATCCCCTTTGCCTTTGTACAATGGCACTATGCACGCATTCCGCCAATCCTCAGGCACCTCCCCATGAGTCATACATACATTAAATAACCTTACCAACCAGTCAACAATACAGTCACCCCCTTTTTTAATAAATTAATATATATATATATATATATATATATATATATATATATATATATATATATATATATATATATATTTAATAAATTAATATATATATATGAATATATATATGAATAAAGGCAGACAGTATGAATTATTTTTTTTTTTTTTTTTTTTTTTTTTTTTTTATACTTTGTGGCTGTCTCCCGCGTTTGCGAGGTAGCGCAAGGAAACAGACGAAAGAAATGGCCCAACCCCCCCCCCCCCCATACACATGTACATACACACGTCCACACACGCAAATATACATACCTACACAGCTTTCCATGGTTTACCCCAGACGCTTCACATGCCTTGATTCAATCCACTGACAGCACGTCAACCCCTGTATACCACATGACTCCAATTCACTCTATTCCTTGCCCTCCTTTCACCCTCCTGCATGTTCAGGCCCCGATCACACAAAATCTTTTTCACTCCATCTTTCCACCTCCAATTTGGTCTCCCTCTTCTCCTCGTTCCCTCCACCTCCGACACATATATCCTCTTGGTCAATCTCTCCTCACTCATTCTCTCCATGTGCCCAAACCATTTCAAAACACCCTCTTCTGCTCTCTCAACCACGCTCTTTTTATTTCCACACATCTCTCTTACCCTTACGTTACTTACTCGATCAAACCACCTCACACCACACATTGTCCTCAAACATCTCATTTCCAGCACATCCATCCTCCTGCGCACATCTCTATCCATAGCCCACGCCTCGCAACCATACAACATTGTTGGAACCACTATTCCCTCAAACATACCCATTTTCGCTTTCCGAGATAATGTTCTCGACTTCCACACATTTTTCAAGGCTCCCAAAATTTTCGCCCCCTCCCCCACCCTATGATCCACTTCCGCTTCCATGGTTCCATCCGCTGACAGATCCACTCCCAGATATCTAAAACACTTCACTTCCTCCAGTTTTTCTCCATTCAAACTCACCTCCCAATTGACTTGACCCTCACCCCTACTGTACCTAATAACCTTGCTCTTATTCACATTTACTCTCAACTTTCTTCTTCCACACACTTTACCAAACTCAGTCACCAGCTTCTGCAGTTTCTCACATGAATCAGCCACCAGCGCTGTATCATCAGCGAACAACAACTGACTCACTTCCCAAGCTCTCTCATCCCCAACAGACTTCATACTTGCCCCTCTTTCCAGGACTCTTGCATTTACCTCCCTTACAACCCCATCCATAAACAAATTAAACAACCATGGAGACATCACACACCCCTGCCTCAAACCTACATTCACTGAGAACCAATCACTTTCCTCTCTTCCTACACGTACACATGCCTTACATCCTCGATAAAAACTTTTCACTGCTTCTAACAACTTGCCTCCCACACCATATATTCTTAATACCTTCCACAGAGCATCTCTATCAACTCTATCATATGCCTTCTCCAGATCCATAAATGCTACATACAAATCCATTTGCTTTTCTAAGTATTTCTCACATACATTCTTCAAAGCAAACACCTGATCCACACATCCTCTACCACTTCTGAAACCGCACTGCTCTTCCCCAATCTGATGCTCTGTACATGCCTTCACCCTCTCGATCAATACCCTCCCATATAATTTACCAGGAATACTCAACAAACTTATACCTCTGTAATTTGAGCACTCACTCTTATCCCCTTTGCCTTTGTACAATGGCACTATGCACGCATTCCGCCAATCCTCAGGCACCTCACCATGAGTCATACATACATTAAATAACCTTACCAACCAGTCAACAATACAGTCACCCCCTTTTTTAATAAATTCCACTGCAATACCATCCAAACCTGCTGCCTTGCCGGCTTTCATCTTCCGCAAAGCTTTTACTACCTCTTCTCTGTTTACCAAATCATTTTCCCTAACCCTCTCACTTTGCACACCACCTCGACCAAAACACCCTATATCTGCCACTCTGTCATCAGACACATTCAACAAATACGTTGAGATGTATAGGTATGTATATTTACGTGTGTGGACGTGTACGTATATATATGTGTATGTGGCTGGGTTGGGCCATTCTTTCGTCTGTTTCCTTGCGCTACCTCACTAACGCGGGAGACAGCGACAAAGCAAAATAATAATAATATAAAAAATATTTTATCTTATTTATCTTGCTTTGTCGCAAAAGGCAAAAGGGGTTGACTATTGCTGACTGGTTGGTAAGGTCATTTAATGTATGTATGACTCATGGTGAGGTGCCTGAGGACTGGTTGAATGCTTGCATTGTGCCATTGTACAAAGGCAAAGGGGATAAGAGTGAGTGCTCAAATTACAGAGGTATAAGTTTGTTGAGTATTCCAGGGAAATCATATGGGAGGGTACTGATTGAGAGGGTGAAGGCATGTACAGAGCATCAGATTGGGGAAGAGCAGTGTGGTTTCAGAAGTGGTAGAAGATATGTGGATCAGGTGTTTGCTTTGAAAAATGTATGCGAGAAATACTTAGAAAAGCAAATGGATTTGTATGTAGCATTTATGGATCTGGAGAAGGCATATGATAGAATTGATAGAGATGCTCTGTGGAAGGTATTAAGAATATATGGTGAGGGAGGTAAGTTGTTAGAAGCAGTGAAAAGTTTTTATCAAGGATGTAAGGCATGTGTACGTGTAGGAAGAGAGGAAAGTGACTGGCTCTCAGCGAATGTTGGTTTGTGGCAGAGGTGCGTAATGTCTCCATGGATGTTTAATTTGTTTATGGATGGGGTTGTTAAGGAGGTGAAAGCAAGACTTTTGGAAAGAGGGGCAAGTATGCAGTCTGTTGTGGATGAAAGAGCTTGGGAAGTGAGTCAGTTGTTGTTCGCTGATGATACAGCTTAAGAAGGACTATAAAACTAACTCTGGTCCAAAAACAAAAAACAGTGCTAAATAACATCAAATGAATGGAATATGGTTGTTAGTATATTACATATTCAAACATATTACTTTCACAGATGTCATAATTACCACTAAATGGCAAAACCACGTAAGAAAACTTGATCTTGATAGGATATCTACCTGAAGTCCCTAACACAACAAACCAGTATGGAATGGTTATATTTACTCACAGCTCACTCTAAAAGAAACATAAACAAATCTATCTTCAAAATATTGCTTTTCTGCACTTTACAATGTAACTTTGGGTATCGCAGCTCAACAATAAAGCACAGCAGCCTTCAAAGTGTGTGGTAGCCACTAACTTGTCTTTTATCAAGGCATGGCATCCTCCAGACACTGAGAAGGCAGCTACACTTGATAAGGATATATAGTCTCACAGCAATCACTTCAACAATACTGCATAAACAAGCCCCCAACATAAAACATAACGAATTTTCAAATTCCCTCAAAAGCATTAACTAATCATACTGTACAGCTAATGCAACAATAGTTTCTATGATGAGAATTTAGACATAAGAATTTACTGCCATGCTTATGAAAAGTGATTTTTTTTTAGCATGATCCTATTAATGTGGACCTAAGGAAGAAGCATCTAAAAGTAATCTAAACAGATAATCCTTCTGAGGACCAGATGACATCAACTATTGGGTCAACCAGTGGGTCAACAGGGGTTAATCAAATAGCTATAAAACTAATCAGGTTTGGTATCAGAATAAACTGTGTAAGAAGATTAACACTTCTGTCATAGTTTTCCCTACTTTTACCAAAATCTGACATCTTGAAAGCTCTGAACAGCAAGCAGTGTTCAACTAAGCATATCAAAGTCAGCACTTCCCAAAGTACTTTTCTATTCACTTTGTAATTAGCTCCTGACATTCTGTAATGGATGAACCATTACTCCAATTGTGTAATGTAGAGCTGCATAATTGTTGTAATACTATAGTGTCAGGGTATTGTAATGTGACTGTAAGGTTATCTGCATATGAAAGGAAGTACATGCTGTAGTTTGCTAAAGGCAATGGGAGGTCATTTAGGAAAAGACTCCTGCCGAACTCCACTTTGGACTTAAACAACGTACATTGAAAATCAAGGGTGACATCATACAGCCTTGTCTCACTACCATGCCCATCTCAAAAATTCTGATTCAATCTAATACCCCCTTTCACTAATGCTAATTATTCTACCACAATGAATTTACTGGTATAAAACACTAATAAAAGAAGAAAGTAATATCAGTTCAAAACTGAAGTGAAGACAACAGTGCTTACTATGGGTGGAACAAAAAGCACTGAACTCAATTTTCCCTTGTAATAAGGTAGGATCAAGGAATATTCTTTTAAAAATGAGTGAAATATGGTCCTGCAGTCTCTAACAGTGAACAACTAGATCTCATGAGTGACATTCTCCATACAAAGGATGTTTTGTTTATTGAGGTGGATTATATCATAA
Organism: Panulirus ornatus; assembly: GCF_036320965.1. Classification (NCBI taxonomy): domain Eukaryota; kingdom Metazoa; phylum Arthropoda; class Malacostraca; order Decapoda; family Palinuridae; genus Panulirus; species Panulirus ornatus. Next base: position 13,057,949 of record NC_092226.1, on the reverse strand, counting down.
TAATTACCTTTATGTTTCTTCTTCTTTCTTTTCTCCTCATCGAGAGCATGCTGTGTAGATTTCACCACGAGTGAGACAACTGTCACTGCAGACTGGTGCACGTCGGTATGGTCTGAGCTCAAAACTTGTCTGAAGAAACAAAATACTCATGTTCACATGAAAACTATACTAACACAATCTACAAAAACAACTTTATTACTGTAAATACCAAATCAACTAATATCTAATAAACTGTAACTTATATCTTAAACTATGATGCCCTGAATATTTTGGGATGCCCCTAATATGGGGTTTACAATACACATATATTCATTTTTCATTTACTTATTATACATCATTGCTGTTTCCTGCATCAGTGAGGTAGCACCAGGAAACAGGAAAAGAATGGCTCATCCACTTATATACATATATTTTTTCATACATATTGGCCACTTCCCACATTAGCGAGGTAGCGTTAAGAACAAAGGACCGAGACTTAGAGGGAATATTCCTTTTTTGAGAAAATCAAAACTAAAGGGGGTCAACTTGCTGTCAATGGATTGAACCAGGGAATGTGAATCAACTGGGGTAAACCATGAAAAGTTTTGTAAGGCCTGAATATGGAAAGGGAGCTCTGGTTTCGGTGCCTTACACATGACAGCTAGAGACTGAGTGTGAACGAATGTGGTCTTTGCTGTCTTTTCCTAATGCTCCCTCGTGCGTGCGCGGGGGGAGGGGTGTGTATTTCATATGTGGCAGGGTGGTGATGGGAATGGATGAAGGCAGCAAGTATGAGTACATACATAAGTATATATGTATGTCTGTGTATGTATATGCATGTATATGTTGAAATGTATAGGTATGTATATGTGCATGTGTAAGCCTTTATGCATATACTTGTGTATGTGGGTGGGTTGGGCTATTCTTTCGTCTGTTTCCTTGTCCTACCTTGCTAACGTAGGAGACAGCGATTAAGTATGATAAAATGAATAAATAAATATAAATATATATACACACTTGTCAAGTAATTGGAAATACCAAGAAAAATTAAGAAAAACAAAAACAAAGTAAACTTACTTTACTTGGTGCTGTACAGGCACATAAAGTTTGCAAGCTCAGTGATGATACACTAGTCAAATTATCATTCCTGACGTGACACATTATGTCATCACGTAAGCACCTGACAACCATGGTATCTGGTATTTATAACCACTTTACATCCCTAAAACACAAAAATATTCTACAGCATTCAGTCCCCAACTCTCTTCTTATCAGTTACAACTCCTATACGTTCCTCTCTTCCCATAATTCTTCCTTAACCAAACAAGAGTTTCTGCATAATGTGGTGCCTCTTTCACATTATACTGTAATTTCACAACTCTTTACCTATGCATTACTGTAGCAATTTCAGTAGTAAGGCTAGCATTAGGACCAACAATTTTTGCTGGCCAGGGGGACGACAATAACGTTTCTAAAGATCGCAGACACACCACACTGCGTTCAGGGTCATCACTGTGCACAGGACTACAGAGCCACTCTAAACATATTCCTGAAATACACAAAAAGAAAAAATTACTTGTACATTAAGACAACTGTGACAAGACACCACTTATGAATTCAATTATATACATGTATATATATATATATATATATATATATATATATATATATATATATATATGACTCCTAGTTGAGATATACATTATCCACCTACCAAGACATCTTAAGTTGATGACTGTATAATAACAAATAAAGCAAAGTACTACTCTTTTACCTACCTAAAAGAAGGTAGAAGCGGTCAGTATTTAGAGCCTCTGGACTTTTTGTGGTTGTTGTGGTTGTGCTTGGTGCTATAGCTGCTGCCGTGGAGTTGGTATCTAACTCTTCCCTCTCAATTCCCCCAGCTTTATCAAAACCTCCAGAACTAAGCCATAGGGCTGCAGCATACAGCATGGGAGGCCAAGCACTACGATAGTAAGGTCGTACACCCTCCACACACTCATTTGAATAGAATGCTCCTCCATCATGTGGCAGCTGACTAGAAAATTCTGAGGAAAAAAAAAAGAAAAACAGCTACCACTCATTTCTGTAATGTGCTAGTGCATCCTTCAAAGATTTTGGAACCCGTATTATTCAGGTGAGACTTAGGCACATAACTTATTTATATTATTCTTCATTATACTGGTCGCTGTCTCCCGGGTTAGTGAGGTAGCGCAAGGAAACAAATGAAAGAATGGCCCAATCCACCCACATACACATGTATATACATAAATGCCTACACAAGCACATATACATACCTATACATTTCAACGTATACATATGTATGCATGTACATATATACACATGTACATATTCATACTTGCTGCCTTCACCCATTCCTGCCGCCACCTCCCCACACATGAAATGGCACACCCATCCCCGCAAGCATGCGAGGTCACACTAAGAAAAGACAACAAAGGCCACATTCGTTCACACTCAGTCTCTAGCTGTCATGTGTAATGCAACAAAGCCACAGCTTCCTTTTCATAGCCAGGCCCCACAAAACTTTCCTTGGTTTACCCTAGATGCTTCACATGCCCTGGTTCAATCCACTGACAGCATGTCGACCCCAGTATACCACATTGTTCCAATTCACTCTATTCCTTGAATGCCTTTCACCCTCCTGTATGTTCAGGCCCCAATCGCTCAAAATCTTTTTCACTCCATCCTTCCACTTCCAATTTGGTCTTCCACTTCTTGTTCCCTCTACCTCTGACACAAATATCCTCTTTGTCAATCTTTCCTCACTCATTCTCTCCATGTGACCAAACCATTTCAATACACCCGATTCTGCTCTCTCAACCACACTCTTTTTATTACCACACATCTCTCTTTGCCCTTTCACTCCTTACTCGATCAAACCATCTCACACCACATATTGCCCTCTAGCATTCCATTTCCAACACATCCACCCTCCTCTGCACAACCTTATCTATAGCCCATGCCTCACAACCATATAACATTGTTGGAACCACTAATTCTTCAAACCTACCCATTTTTGCTCTCTGAGATAACGTTCTCACCTTCCACACATTCTTTAA